>NW_008824359.1:4841017-4844694 GCF_000699105.1 Pygoscelis adeliae | reverse complement strand
TCTTTCTTGGAATGAAACATGCTTGGAAAGCCCACACAATTATAAGGAATACAATTGAACATCATTTCCTCCTTTCCACTTGTAAGACAACTCAGTCATTCATTCCCATTTAGAAGTTACAGAAGAAACATGCGTGTCTGATAACAAAGGGTAAAACAAATTTTCAAATACATGTAATACATGTAATAAATACATTTATTCTTTGGACTTTGGTCCAAAGAATAAAATGCATCTTATTGATTTTATCTTTAAAACTGCCCTGTTCTGCATCCCTGGAGATAAAATAATCCTTAATGTTCACTTCTACATCTCATAAGAAAGTATCTTTGCGCATAAATTTTACTGAAGAACTTAAATGAAAGCAGTAAACAAGCACAACTCTCCCCTACTGACTGCAGGGAAAGAAAAGTCACTAACCAACTACAGACTAAAGCATAACCTTCTGACTCTTTTCTGCATAACAGCCGCTGTATTTTACCTAAAATTACTCTGCATGTTCTCATATTTTAAGCTATTATTTGTCCATCCATGAGTTAGACATGACAGTTATTTAAGCCTCTTCTGAAACAGACCACAGAATGGTCTGGACTACTGAAAGAATATTAATACACAGATGTAACTATTTTATTTGAGATTGAGAAACATACAGCATAATCTTACATGAGAGGTATGCCTCCACATCTGGAGATGTTTACAAACACTTCTCATAGTTTCTAACTGAGTCTAATCAGAGCTCTGTCCTTCCCCAGAAGTGATTTATTTATTTTTAACCAAGAAAGCAGGGAAAATTAATCTAATGCATATGCCCACCTCCCTCTGAACTGAACATGCAGCACTTTTTGCAGAACTCCATGCCACATTTGGCAGTTTAATGGCACTGCAAATTAAGGACCAATGACTTTTTCTTCCTTCCTAAAAATGCTTTAACAAAACAGCATAAAGATCAGACAACCTGTAACTAACAGCAAAGTTTCCATAGCTTCCAGACTCTGGCTCCTGTAACCAAACCTTTGTTTGGACTAGCAATTATTTTTTTCAAAATGCATTATTTTAGTAGTGTTCTGAATCTTCCACACCAATTATTTAATAATTGTATAGACATGCAATTTAATGACCGTGACCTTCCTGCAGCAACCACTGACAATTTTCAGTGAAGGAAATAAGGTGTGCTTGCAAGTTTTTGTGATAAAAAACGGCTTCAAGTCATTAGGAACTTACATACTTGACTCCAGCATGCAAAGATGAACAGACCTCAACCTGTAACTTACTCAGCATTTTGCTTTTTCTGAAGAATAAAACATTTCTGTATGAATACGCAGATGTCAAGTTAGTTCTGCCAGTATGCTTTACTGCTCATTTGCCAACAAGCAAATCTATTAGCCATCATGGTTCCCATCTACCTTTAGTTCCATCTAAAATAACTTAAAATTTAAGGTTTTGCTAATGCAGTTGGATTCTCTGTAAAGCACAACCAAGTTTATAGTTTACCGCCTCCTTACCATTAGCTTTACTTTCCTGGGTATAATTTCTCTCTCTAGACCTTCACCTGCCTCCATCTGTTCAACTCCTGTCAAGATGGCATCATCTTCCCAACCTATCACACTGATTACACCGATCCTCCTCCTTTCACATCACCCTGAGCTGTGTTTAGTTCGCTATTTGAAATACAGTTAAAATCATTTCATAATATGGTTCCACTGTGACCTTAACTGAACATTCTGGCATATCAGGCATTTCATACTTTGCCTTATTGCTGCCCTCAAGTTAGGGCATCAATGTATGCATCAAAAATTCCTAATGAAGAATGGCTAGCCAAATACATCGCTGAGATTATAAGAATTTTCTCCAATTCTTATTGTTCCTCTCCTTTCTGAAATCACAGCTTACCATCATAAGTCTAAATCTTCTAGAGCAGGAAATGTCTACCTCCATTGTTGCTTATTTGCACAACACCTAGCACAAGGAAAAACTGCAGAAAAACAGCCACAGCTTTAATATAAGTTACAACCATGAAAATTAGCTCTTAAGAAGTAGGTCTAACAGTAAGTCAGTAACATTCAGGACACCAACCCCTTTCAGAAATCTCACAGTCACAGATGATGTGCAAGAGGTTTATGCTGAAATGTATTCTTGTTTACTTGAAAATACTCATCATTTTTCTTCGCTACTTAAGCAAATTATTTTTAAAAGCACTTAACACTGGAGAGCTGTATTGATAATTCTTGATTCACCTGAGAGACATTAGCAAGAATTAGGCCAATACCCAGGTGCTTCAAATCACCTCTTCCATACAAGCTCTTGGCCTCCTTTTACTATTACTGTTACTTCTTCTGTGACAGTTAAAGGAGCTGTGTGAACTAAAAACTTTGCAGTTGACTCTGTGAACATCTGATTGTAATCAAACGTAATACTTCAAACGTATGCAAAATACAGGGGTAGAGAAAAGCCAAAGATTATTTATAAGTAGAAATTTATTCTGCATTAGCTTGCAAATGAACACGTACTAAGATTAGTACTTCAAATTAATAATGACTACATGTAGCACTATGAATGCCAAGTATCTGAAACACAGATTGCAGATCTAATCGATATCATTTTCAGTACCTTTGACATGCAGTTTTCTGATCAGCTCCAGATAAGTTCATAACTGAGTCACCACCGCCTGGTTCCATGAGAACATAGGCCTAACTAGTTTCCTTTTCTTTACATACTTTGTATATCTAACACTTTTGGATATTTCACAATTGCAACAAGAGCGTCAACTCAATTAGTTTCTATGGTATAATTACACTGCCTGGGTTTGGCCTCATGCCTTAAAACACCCTTGCAATAATGACCTAGAAAGACACTGTCTAGCTGGTCTCACTGCTTGAGGGCATCACATCAGAACGGCAATAACAACGTGAACAATGTTCAGTGTTACTCTAGACTATTTTATGTAACTAATTCTTAAAACACTTGTAGCTTACTAAATTACAGCTTGCTTATGCTGACAAGTTACTAATTGACTAATCAAATTTCAGACAGCTCCATTCTGTTATTCAAAATTGAGCCCATGAGAGTAATTCAGTTGGTTATGACACTCAGAGGCTTAGCAAATAATCTAAAGGCTACTGAATCCTGTTAAACCTTAAGCAATGTTTCCAAATCCATATATTTGAAAATCACAACTAAAATGCCAGTAAAGCATAGAGGGATTTCTTGTTTATTTCTCAGAGACATGACTGAGTTTTTCCTCCTGCCTCTTTAGCATATTCTGGTCAGACCTCAAGCTTTTCTTCAGAATCATCATGGCTAAAAATTGCTTTATCTAAATGAAATGTAACATTTTCACACTTTTCACAAGACACACAGAGATGGGGCTTTCAGAAAGCCATAAATAAATACTGTTACAGTTGGAAATGCTACTTTTAACATCAGCATTCCCGTCTACACAGCAACAATACACAAGAAAAAAGGAACAAAAATAAAGTAGAATCTGATTTACATAATAGTATCACACAAATATGAGCCTGTGCAAAGTCCACCAAAGTTAACAGAAAGTCTGACACTGCCTTCCATGCCACTTGGCTCTGGCCAGCAATGAAGAAAGATATGCAAAAAGGGAGAAAGGGAGGGTGCACTGCACCCTGCCAAGTAAGTTAGCACTCCAAAGGGTGCAGTGCCTTAAAGCCAAA
>NW_008824359.1:4839486-4840974 GCF_000699105.1 Pygoscelis adeliae | reverse complement strand
AAGAGAATGATGTGGGAGTTAGATCAAAGACTTCAAAAGAAAATTTAAGCATATCACAAGCATTACTGCAAACCTTGAAACAGATTCACTCTTAGGAAATCAAATGTCTCACAATAAATCATTAATACTAATGTCGTACAGCAAACTTGGTTGTCCGCAACATCAGGTTCTTACCTCCCCTTCACATACACAGTAATAAATATTTTGCGTGTATATTGTGCTTTGCATTCATAGACTGAAAAGCATTCATTTGTATAATTTCTAGGAACTTATAAGCAGTTGATCTGTACCTAGGATGTATAAAGATATAGTCAGTAAGTGGCGAAACCACTTAAAGCCTACACAGAGTAGTATTCTTCTCGACTAGCTGTCATTCCTAGGTTTTTAGCATTTACCAGTAATTTCTGTAAGGACTAATAATTTCTAGAAGGAATATTACAGGGTTCCTGTTAATAAACCACCACGCCTGGTTGTGCAAAATACATAAAATCCACTTCCTCCTGAGAAAAATTACGAACTACTGACATTTCCTAGCATCAGAGCGACAGGAAGAAATCAGTAATACCCAACAGTACATGGCATACCGCAGGCCAAAGCCCGGCCTCCATCGCATAATTTTAAGTCTACAATAAAAAAAAAAATGTTCTAGAAACACCTTCAAGATTAGTTGCAAGACCACAAAACGAACAGGGCAGGGTCCAATGCGCGTAACACCACAGGCCATGAGAAAACCAATGCAAGAGCGAAACATGGCAAAAGCTGCTCACTGCAACCTCCCAGCAGCGAGTAACCCCAGGTCTAGCACTCCCACCCAAAATCGCACGGTTAGGAGGCTGCAGGTGTGGGAGCGAGCTGGCAGCTGGGTACCAGGCAGCACTGCTGCCTGGGTTGAAGGCAGGGCCGCTTCTCAGCATCTTGGCTTCGATACCAGAGCGGGACCGCTTGACGCGGAGGAGCCCCTTCGCCAGGCTGCCAGCCGCACACCCACACGGTGGCTACCCCTCGCACGCCGCCGCTCGCATCTGGCCAGCGCGACCTACGAAACGCAAAACCGCGAACACAGATGGCGTTAGCAGAAGCCCCCGCGCCCACAGGCAACCCCCGCCGCCCCCTCCCACCGAGCAGCGCTTCACAGGTATCGCTGACTGGAACCCGCCAGGTTAATATTTCTGAAGGCCCCAAAAAGGAGCAGCCTTGCTAAGTTAGTTAACAGCAACACGCTGACTAATTGCGTGCCCTCGCTGGTGACTCACTCAAAGGCTCACCCCCGGGGATGGATGGATGGATGGACGAGGAGGAGGCTGAGGTGTGCAGGGGAGGGAAGAAGGAGGGAAGAAGGAAGGAAGGAAGGAAGGAAGGAAGGAAGAGGGGGAAGAGAGAGAGAGACCTGGTTTCAGCAGGGATAGAGTTAATTTCCTTCCTAGTAGCTGGTACAATGCTGTGTAGAGAAAGAGAGAAAGAAAGAGAGAAAGAGAAAGAGAGAAAGAA
>NW_008824359.1:4835195-4839240 GCF_000699105.1 Pygoscelis adeliae | reverse complement strand
CACATTAACAGTAGGCCCCGCCGCGGGTTCGCGCTCCCCGGCCCGCCGCCCGCAGGTGCTGCCTGGCGGCTGAGGGGAGGGCCCGGGTTGGCCACGGCCATCCCCCTTCCCCCTCAGCGCCTGGCGTCGCTGGAGGGTGGCGACGGGAGGCTTCAGGGCTGCTCCGAGTGCTAAAAACCGGGACGGGTTTGGGGGGAGGAGGCTGGATCCCCCGTGGCAGGGGGATGTGTGCACTCACACAGGTGTCTGCCCTCAGTGCACGCACCAGCGCGCCCTCATCGCTGCAGCTTGCAGCACAGCAGGGGTGTTTGAAAATAGAATCGTAGAATCATTAAGGTTGGAAAAGACCTCCAAGATCATCGAGTCCAACCGTCAACCCAACACCACCATGCCCACTAAACCATGTCCCTAAGCGCCTCATCTACACGTCTTTTAAATACTTCCAGGGATGGTGACTCAACCACTTCCCTGGGCAGCCTGGTCCAATGTTTAACCACTCTTTCAGTAAAGACATTTTTCCTCACATCCAAAACAATAGTACCGTGTCTTCCCCTCACTGCGTAAAATAGCTATCTTCGTACATTTTTGCCCTTGGAAATACCAGTGGATCCTTGCTACAACATGGCAAGTTGTACTGCTTCAACCGTACCGGGATGGTTAAATGCATCGAGGTGGTTAAATACCTTCCATCTCTAAGCAGGGCCTGTGTTTTCCCTCTCTTTCCGGGCAGTGGCGGCTTTCCTCTTCCCGTGTTCTGTCAGGTCAACAGGTTGATGGGGAAGGGCACGACTAGGCGAGCTGGAGCATTTAACCTACCTTTCCTTTCTTCTTTTAACCTTTTCTTTCGTCAACACCTCCTAATTGTAGGTTTTTTTGAGTTCAGTTCGGTCATTCCACTCATCTGCCAGTACACACGCAGGTTTGTTAGGTGACAGGCTGATTGGTACCATGGTACAAACTGGAATTAATAAATGTGACCGACAGAGGTAAATGGAGTAACTGTCAGTGCTTTCTTCGCCACATATGCAAAAATCTTGCTTTTCTTGAAGGTATAACTGCCAAAGTTACGGTCTGTCTTTTGCTTTACCCTTCTCAGTCCACCTTCAATTCAGATTCCTGCCTGCATACTGAACAGTATCTATACTATTTCTACTAGGATTCATTCTATGAAACCGACAGCTTAGAGACTTCATAATTTTATGTACATCATAGCATTTTACTTCTCTTTTTTTTTTTTGAGGGGTAAGAAAAGGAGTAAGGAGGAAGCTCTGGCAACCACTGCAATGTTCTTAATGCTCTAGGGGCCATCAGCTTATTTAAAAGTCATCTTATTTTCTACCTTTTTCCCTTAGCTTCCTTCTGCTGCCCTTACTTTTTTTTTTTTTTTTTTGGCTACCATTCACTCCCCATCCTTCTTACCGTGTCACGTAGACACCCTATCAGTCCCCTCCACGTTGCTTCCTTCCCGTTCCCACCTCCCACATCAGCTTCAGAAAGACGAGGCGATTCTGCTGCTCGCTGCCGAGTGCTGCCAGCCTCTCCCCCTTCCGCTCTTGCTGACGATTATTAAAGTAGAGCCGATACCAGCAACGGGGCAAAACACCGTTGCAGCTAAGCTGATCTCCTAGAGAATAAGGGGCTTCGCGCTGCTGATTCCCGCGTGCACAGCGAAGTCTAGTTATTGCCGTGAGGAGGATGGCCTGATCTATTCCTTCCTGTTATACGTTTTAAAACACCTGGGCAACCCCAGCCAAAGCAAGGTTATTGATAAGCATTTTCCTGGCCAAAAGGAGAATCGAAGCATCCTGTCGAGTTATGAAAGGTACTGCAGTCTTCCTTGAAGCGACTCAAGTTTTTAGCCAAATTCTGTGTTCTGCCAAAACCTTACATTAAACTGAGGAAGGCAAGGCAGCATATTGCTGACGTTTCTATGACATGTACCATGCATACCTTTACATGGTTCAGAATTGGTAGGACAGACTAATAGGAAAGCATAGAAAATAGAGAAATTACTATGCCAATTCCATATGGTAATTTTAATAAGGGAATTGCTGGGGTAATATGGTTGCACATGTCGAATATGAATTACATAATTTCCAGGAGCTTGAATAGAGGCAGTGTGACTTGGTCAGGTGCCTGAAAAAGCACTGACAGAACATTTTCTGACAAATTTTGTTGCTTGTGCAAAAGCCTTTTGCCCGCAGGGAGAGGTTACCAGTTCAGCAGTGATTGAAGTTAGTGCTCGATGATGAGCTGGGCTGAGGAAAGAACATTCCCCCTGTTGCCGCTTCTATAGGTGATAACTCCTGGCAGAGTAATTGAGCAA
Source organism: Pygoscelis adeliae (assembly GCF_000699105.1). Classification (NCBI taxonomy): domain Eukaryota; kingdom Metazoa; phylum Chordata; class Aves; order Sphenisciformes; family Spheniscidae; genus Pygoscelis; species Pygoscelis adeliae. Next base: position 4,836,914 of record NW_008824359.1, on the reverse strand, counting down.
GACAGATACTGGCTATGGAATCTTAAATCTATACAAAAAAATTTACTAGAAGACAGGAGGAAGGAGGACAGGAACACAATGTCCCTTCTAGTACTGTGCGTTATTGTCAGTAAAAGTGCAGTGACTGCTCCCTACTCGAGTCTGAATTCTTACTATACTTCACAGACAGGAAAAAAAAAACTGAGCAAGTTTTTGTTATGCATTATACAGAACCAAAAAAGGGCACATACAGAATTATTTTCCCTTTTCAGGTCACCTTTCAGATCATAAGGTCATTATAAACTGTCTCAGCACTTTTACAAACTGGAGTCTACTCAAACCATAATGCTTACAAAGTTTCATTTTGAATAGGCCTGATTTTCTCTGTCATTTGTTTTCACTTCTTATTTCTCTGCAGAACATAAAAAGTCAGAAAAAGATTTTATTTTCCCCTACATAGCATATAATTTACATCAATCATCCCAGGAGGTCAGTACCACTGGGGTGTCATTTAAATACAATGAATATAAAGTAATGAAGCTCTCGCTGGAGTGGATGGCCACAATTCTCAGAGAAAGAGAGAGAGAGAGTTTCCAAAGCATGTGGAGAAAACACAACGGGAGACCGAGTGAATTCATCACACCACAAAAATGTCTCCATCCTGTCGACAAAGTCATTAAAGGAAAATGAACCATTGTTACTCTAGACGCTTGCATTCCTTTGGCATAATAACCTCAGTATAGAAGCATCGGTGCAAAGAGAATTTGCACACACGAGAAAAAAAAATATATTTTAAAAAAAAAGAAAGTATCCCGATTATGTAATGAAAGAAATCCTCCATGCTCCAAAGAAGAGACGGAGTCTCTGCAGAAGCCACAACTAATAAGGAACCGTATGCAGTGGTACAGGGCGGTTTCTTTTCCTCCTGCCAACAAGTCAAAGTAAATGCCAACACGGACAATTCTTTTCGGATAACCCACAAGTGATGTTCTCCTTTAATTACATGAATGTTTCTACCCTTTGCTGATCCATAGCCATCCTGGTTTTTAAGATCCCTTGTTGAGATTGCCCCAGTACCATTTCCCTTTTCATATTCATTTACTTCCAATAATTTTTTCAGTCTCCATTAAAGCAATCTGTGAGGAATGCGGGGATTAGAAAGGTTTGCTGTGTTCAATTTTATTTAATTCTTTGGCAAAGGGTGTCCAAACAAGAGAAAGTGTCACGTGCCTACAGTAAATCATAGCATATACCAGTTTCAGAAAATAGATCGTACTTCTGTGGATCTCCTTCAAGGAAATACCACTTTAAAGCAAACCACCATGCAACCCCTGGTAAAAAAGGTAGCATTAGAAAGCTGCAGCAGAAATCCCTCCCTTTATTATAAATTATTCCATGGTATGGCAAAGTCCTTTTTGCTATACTAATTAAAACAGAAACACGCTAATTAAATTATCACCGTTATTGTCAAAACCATATAGGAATATAATACATAGAAATACATAGATTACATTAATTATTTCTTTAATACAAAAGCACTGCATAGATTTAAGCAAATACTGAAAGGGAAATCTGTCTTTTATATATTTTTAGCAACTGCACTGGAACAGGGAGCCTACTCAAAAATGAGCAGAGTGCTACTGAGGAAACACATGCCAGCGAACACCAAATCGTACCTGTTAATTACAACTAATATGCTCGCAGACAACAGCAAGCATGTTATTTATCCATCATTTACAG
>NW_008824359.1:4834074-4835169 GCF_000699105.1 Pygoscelis adeliae | reverse complement strand
GAATTGGTTTGCTGGCAAATGTCCCAATTAATTGGGCGTGCTATTTATTAGGGTGCCGATTAAAGTGTACTCTGCAATATAATAGTCGAGTATAAAGTTGCCAACTCTTATTCACTCCTGGCTCATACGGATGAAAGCGGGAGAGTAGGCTAGCACAATATGAAAATAATGATGTATTCTGTGCCAAAATGGATTTAAGGATTCCAATGCCTGGAAATTAAAGACCTGGAGAAACAGAATTAGGCAGCATCGTGATCTTGAAGATAGAAGTTTGTGTTGTGTAACCCAGTTGTGACCAAGAGCTTCAATCCGTAGTAGTCATTTTGCACACGTATTAACACTCCTTTTGGAAGCCAACACCATAGGCACACCCTTAAGTAAGCAGCATACAAATGAAATAGAAAATACGATAAAAGCAGAGTTTTGACTGATCTGAGTCAATTCACTTGAACAAAAACTACGTAGAGGGGTCCTTTTCCCAGCCACCTACTCCTTCAGCCTCCCCAATCAACTGCCCTAACTGAGACTATAGCTTAAATAAGGCAAGCTGGTTGTACGGTATTCAAAACCATGGCTTCCACAAATGAGGTTGGGAGTTTCCACACACAATCAAGGAAACTTATGCTAATAATTGTGTATATTATCTGAAGTAACGCTTGAGGTTTGATCTCAACCAAGATAACCACCAGAGCAAATCAAAATTGTGATTTGGCCAGCAAAGAATTTCTTGGTCCTGGATCATTCTTGACTTACCTTGTTAGCATTGATGCAAGACCTGGATAGAAGGCCCAGCTGGCCCGGGTTATTAATGAACTTACAAATCTGCATTTGCTTTTGTTCCTACCTACTTCCTACAATGGACACAGCATTTTGGCAACATCCTACATTGCGCCTCTATAGCCAGAGATATTCAAGGGTGACCTCTATGATTAGAGAGCTCCAGCCAAAAGGCTCTAACAACAGAAATTAAGTCTTGGTGCAGAGTGTTTCTTACAAAGCTGGCTGTGCCCCAAAAAAATGCAGCTCTGAAAAGAGCGCCCTGGCAGTATGCTAGATATTCTGGTCACCTAAAAATGAGAGCAGTAAAGAGGAGGC
>NW_008824359.1:4823409-4834057 GCF_000699105.1 Pygoscelis adeliae | reverse complement strand
AGCAAGGGAAATAGCCACCACTAGTAGCCAGAGACTCCTCTAGCTAGGGAGCAGGTAGCAGCTTTAGCTGAACATTGTCCGTATGGATCTCAAGGAACTCACTGAAGCAAAACATCAAGAGAGATTCATCACCTGTGTAATCACACCTGCCCATTACTCTTGCTCTCCTGCCTGCCACCATTTAACTGAAATCATCGTCCTGCACAAAATGCACGATGAAAGTAGCTTAACCCTGGCTGAACCAAAAGCATAGTGATTACTCTAATCCGGCAACTAGGAAACCAGGAGTAGGTTTCAATTTCAGGTGCAGTCACCTAAAATTAGGTGTCTACATGTGGGCTGTGTTTAGGTTGCCATTATAGTCAATGGAAACCCAATCAACGTGGTCAGTGCAGGCAAGAGACCAATTCAGTTCACCTGAAAGTAGACACCTACGTTTGGTCATTAGACTTGCTCTCTAGAAGCCACTGACTGCATTTACTAGGGCTGAGTTTAGTTACCTGTGTCAAGTACTCCAAGCTATGTTGTCTGGCCTCCTTCTGCCTGTCCAAAGAGTAAAGGGCCTCACGTAGGTCCGGACTCATATGTCCCAACCCCATGACAATTTCTTAGGTAGCCCAAGGCATCTGTAATGGCACTAGAGATTTAATTTTGGGCAAGTGAATTGAGCCTTAGATCACTATTGAGTATAATGGGAGCTTAAACAGCTAGCTTAAATGTAAACATTTACATTGTAGATAACCAACTTGAGGTGTCTGAACCTGGAACCCAGCTCTCCTCCAGCTGTCATTTGTCCAAGGAAAATAACATGTATATATAGTTATTGTTTACTTACATTACATATAGAAATTGGAGTATTATGTTGCTTGCAGAAAATTTGCAGGTTTTTGAATCCTTTGTATCCTTAACAAAAATACATTCGGGGTCATTTTGCCATGGAGAGCAGGTGGGAGCCTCAGGTTAACCATTTCCAAATGACGTGTTTACGTTATTATGGACTCCTGTCATAAGCCTTTAAAAGGTAAGTGTGAATTAACCAGAACACTGAGCTTTCCTCTGCAGAGGAAATATAAGCAGAGAACATTAGTTCTTTTTGGATTGCATATTAATATAATGAAAGTTTCCAGAATCAGTCCATTCAAAACAGTAATTTCTTGAAATATAGGAAGAGTGCCAGGAATTTGCATCAAATTACTCCTGGACTGCAGAATAAATAACATCAGCCAAAGGTTGCTAAGGATTTAATTTCCTCAATGTCCTGAAACAAATTCATGTTATTTGACCATGCAGAGCAGGTAGAATGCTGAGTTTATGGTTCCTCAAAACTTTTTGTCCCTTAACGTGGGTGCCCAGTGGTGGTAATCTGTGTACATTAGATATGAGATACAAATGTATCAGAGAAGCTTTTTTTTCCTCTGAATAAATGTTTAAATATTTAGGGCCAAATTCCATTGCTAAACATATGAACACAGCTCTCTTTGAGTTCATTGGAGTTGTGTGTGTGTATCTAAGAGCAGAACTTGGCCCTTATGTTTTAGATTTTAGCACTAAGCTTCCAGTGTAAAATACCGTGTGATCTGTAACACACAGGAAAGCGGTAAGACCTAGTTTTAAAGGCAGGGTAAAATTACACGTTTCTGTCTTTCTTTTGGATAAGAAGTACTGCCTTCAGCAGAGCTCCTGAGAATATTCTTACCTCTTCTCTGGACAGTCTTCCTTTTGTATAAGGTGCTCCTCTGGCAGCTTTGATCATTTCTGTAGCTGGGAAACAGAGTAGGATACCTTTTTTTTTCTTTGCTACTCCTCTTCAATTTCCATTCTGCCAGTTTCAACTCAGCGTCATGATGGAAAATACAGAAGCATTTTAAAATACTCTTAGACTAATGAATTAGATGATACATTTTTTTTAAATTATGGACAAGTTAAGTTACTGATTTTAAACTATAGGCAATGTGTTCAGATCAGCCAATGGACATACCCAGTCACCCTTTCCAATGAGCCAGTATTACAACTGGGATCAGCTAAAGCATTTTTACTGGGAATTGCTACAGAGTGCCAATACAGAACTCTTGAATCTGGAGAGATTCTTTCCTATTCTTGCTATCGTTATATCCCTCTGTTACAAAGTGTTTGTAAAGCATCTAGATTCTTGAGTGCCCATTTTGTTTATAAGGCTTACATTCACCTAACATCCAGGACCAGGAAGGACAAAGAATGACTGCATGATGCTCGTGCCATCTTGTGTGAATGCCATAGGACACGCAGTCTGGTAGAAACCTGTACCAATGCCAGAAAAAAAGAGACAATGAAAAAAAAAAATCCCCAGAGTATAAGTGCAGTGATTGACCTCTCTGAAATTTCTCCGGGGTTTCAAAATTCCTCAAAAATTACTTTCTCCCATCTAATATAGCTCTGGATTTTCTCATTATCAAAAAATACTCGGACTGTTATCAACTGCGAGCATACTGAACAGTTCATATATTTTAGTGGGTTTTGTGAGAGTCAGGTTCTTGTTCGAGATTAAAGTTTTTGAGGGATGGAAGGCTTTTGGAAGATTTCTTACGAAGTTCACTGCCTACTTTAGATTCTTTTTCTGTGGTAATATGCTAATGCTAATGGCATCCAGCACAGTAGAGAAAGATCTTGCGCAGTTTTAAAGTTTTACAGATGCAATTATAAGTGAGAGTGAGCTGCTAGCTTCCGTTAGTCTTTGTAAAATTCTGCACAGATAGATAGACAGACAGACAGATAGATAAAGCATTAATCCTTCTAAAAATGTTGTTCCATTTGTGGCCAAAATAATGTTTTATGGCATTCATTGCAAAGGTCAACTAGAAGTTGTTCTGTACAAAATAGCATCTTCTTTTATTAGTTTGAAAATAACTTCTGCTTCAGTTTCCTTCCTCATATGCTAGCTTATTCTTTGCGCAATTGCAAAAATAAATACCATAGGAAAAGAAAATTTCTGTTACAGTCTGCTTCTTTCCTGATGCTTGCATGGAGCTGGTCAATTAATAACGAACATCTAAGAAGTAGAGATACCTCGTCCAGTCCGGTTTGGCAAAATAGTTTCTTATGCTTTTTCATGTAAGAGCACCAAAGAGCACACAGTGTGTAAAGAGGCTGCAAGATTCAGCATTATGCATTATGTCATCAGCTTCATGTGGTAAGAGTATTGATCACTTGCTTATAATATCGATATTTTCTTCCACTAACTGTTCCATCAGAGTCAACTTTCCTTTAAATTAGAATGCAGAATCTTAAAAATCATCCGGTTTCAACGATTGGCTTGTGGCCTTGAATCCCGTACTTGTGCAGATGATAAGTGACAATGTATTAAAAATCCTGTTCATCATCTGACATCCTGCAAGTGTACCTTGGCATAGAAAGTCACAGCCCATGTTGATGCTGCAGACTTTGCACTATCCCAGGTTTACTGAATTGGGCCTTTTATAGCATCGATATTTCAGTAGATATGCACCTACCCCAGACAAATGACGTGTTTTTGACAACTGTTGTCAAAATGCCCGCCCACTCTCCGCACATCTTGGAGTAGTGTTGAAAACAACTGGTCTTCCAGTGTGGACGAAGTCAGTCGAGTTCAACACCTATTGTAACAAATTCTTCTATACACGCCGAGCCAAATCCTATGCAGGCAAGTTGTCCCATGAGCCCTTGACAGGCATGATTTGCTATGGTAAGCAATGACTTACCTGACCTTGTGCACACCAGTGAGGCAACCATTTCTATTACTACTTGAGTGGATCTGAGGGTGCAAAACTATTTTTGACACCCCTCATCAAAACCGGATCATTTTTCTAGAGAAGACAAAGCCCCAGTGACATTACATGGCGTATGTGCTGAAGTACAGTGGGGTGAGTTAAGGACACGGGATCATCACTCAGGAAGGCACTTACTTGTCTTAAATTCAGAATACTTTCATAGGTAGAATAGTATTTACTAAAGGTTGTATTGATAATTTCACATATGACAGTTTAAAGAAAATAAGCACACATATTGCATGCATCTGTTAAATTAGGCAGACTTCATAGGTAATAATAAGAGCCCAGTTCTTCTCTCACGCTAGTGTAAATCAAGAGGGGTACCACTGAAAACCACCGAGTTACTTGTACATGCAAAACACTAATATTTCTGAAAACATGATACACAGACACTTAATAAAGTTCCTTCTTCTCACTTAATTTTCACGATTGCCTTAAACAGTTATGTCTCTATTGGATCCAGAGCATAAAATGGGGAGAGGAACGGGAGCAGGGAAGGAGCATAATGATAGGAGTACAGGATGGGCAGCCAGAAGAAAATTGCCTGTCCCATTCTCATTTACTCTGAGATACAGAGCAGCTTTCAGACTTACGAAACATTTTGAACGTACTAAGAGCTCTCTGTTTATTTCAGATGTGTAAAACACCATAACTTGCCAGTAAATGTAGCTAGGCATGCAAGTGCGTGCATGAAGGTAACATACTAGTTACAAGAATTATAATTGTGCTGTGATTATCTTTTCTTTCTTTCCTGAATCAGAGTGAATGTGCCATAATGTAGCAAGAATGTCATGATAGGTAATGTCAGAAATAGCTTTTTTTTTTTTCCCTGGAGCTGCCGACTGTCTATTTTAGACATAACATCACCCTTTACTGTAGCCTTCCACATAAAAGCAACACGAACAGTAACGTCTCTAAGCAAGCATGAATGATTGGCTTGCAGATTCTTTACCAAAAAGGGAGTTTATTTACGCCACACAGGTCATAAATTTCCTTAGAAAAACTATCAGTGGTAATCTACATGTGGTGTTTAGTAAATAGAGCTTTCCTCTGATTCCCTCAGTCCATGTTCTTCAACTGTCAAAAACAGTGGAAGATGGTTTGCTCATGCCTAAAAATATGAAATATTCTAGCTCTTTAAAATGGAGTGGAAACGAAGAGCTGAAAGACTTTACATATTCTTCAGCAAGATGGGCATTTAGACATGGAAATGTGAAAGGATAAGGAGAGCAACCCAAAGTAGCAAGTTGCCTAAAGTCTTGCCTCTGCTTTTCTTACATGAAGCAGCACCTTATTCCGTGAAGGCTCCCATTGAAATCAGTGGAACTGCAGACAGAATAAGGCTTTTCTTTCTTACCAAGGGAGGGGGGGGGGGGGGGGGGAAGAAGAGGGTGAGATCTGCCTTTTCATGTAATGGGCTTTTATCTGCTCAAAAATCACATCAACCTCAGGGTGCCAAGCACAGTATGTTTGAAAGCATTCCAAGGATGGAAAGAGCTGCTCTATCTTCTCTACTACAAAGGGAAACTTGGTAGTAATGAGAGCTGCTGTGGTCTTCCAAGAAAGGTTTTGCATCTGCTTTGCCCCCTCTGAGGACCTCTTACTTGCTCCTCCTGGATACTTCCAAGTTATGTCTTTCTTCACATGCTTAAATTAGAAAAACATTTGAGTGACTGACTTCACAATGAGTTTTGCCATGAAAGGACAGAAGGATTTCTACCCTTGCTTTTCAATATGTATGCATTTAATAAATTATCTAAATATTTAGAAGATAAACTAGAATTACAGGTTTTGGTATTACATCACAGAAGCTCCTAATATCATAATACTCCTCATAGCCCGAGATCAGAGAATCTTACTCACATTTGAATGTCTAGTGTTAATGGTGAAGATTTTAATTACTCGTGTTGCTTCTAGGGCCTGACCAGCATTTGAAACAAATAGTTTAAAAGTCATCATACTTTCATAACTGAGTTATGAAGTGCATTATGAAAGAAATGTCCAGAATTTGTACATGACTATTTTTTCTTTTCTATCACTTCAAAACAGACTATTTAAAAAAAATCTGTAGAGAATTTTGACTTCTGAACTGAGAGTATAAGCCAGATTTCAGCCTGGAAGGAATTTTTATGGTTGAATTATAGACTTCTAAAAGACACAATTTAAAACTGAACTGCTGACAGTCATTCTGATCATATTTTATAAGCTACTATTAACTAGGATGAGACCTTAAAGGAGGAATAGATCCCATATCTATCTGCTGACTCTAGGGTTTCTTATCCTTTCCTCTAAAACATCTAGTGCAGCCTACTGTCAGACTAGACTGACTACAGATCCAATCCAGTCTAGCAAGCCCCGTGCTGTTATGGAGGCTTTGCAAAATTTAGCTGCCAACTACTCCATCTGTACTGAGCACGCGCAAGAAAAACCTCAACAATTTGCAGCAACTTCTAACTCAGCCAAGTTCGGGTGGATCCTTTTGGTCAAGGGCAACAAAAGGAACTTATCTGATTTTTCCTCCTTATTCCTCTCCTCCTTAGTAAAACTTCCCATCCCAGCTCTGAAATAGATATTGGGATGATTCTAAGAAATTTTAAACTGTTGTGGAACAATGTGTTTTCTCTTAATGCCGATCTTAGAAGCAGCAGAATTATTTCTGCTGGAAGTTTCCAAAAAATTCAGCTTGAGGCAGACTCGGGATTGAAAAGCTCATCCTGAACAGTTAAAAATTGGCAACGTTATGTGAGCGAAAACAAGGTCTTATACTGGAAAGTGGTAGACAAGCTTAACTGCAGATACTGCTGGCAGTTTCACCTATAATATTTTTTCTGACAGATCTTTGTCTTTTATTACTAGAGAGAATCATTCCTGTGATGTCTAATGTTTTGTCATCTGCTCTTATGGGTTGTTTCCGGACTGATGTTGTTGTCTCCTGTGACTTGGCTGCCAATCTCACAACAGTCGACTAAGGGATGGATCCTGTGTTATGCCCCACACACTCAAGGTCTTAAGACCACACCTAATGTGGGGCACACATAGATTATGCTAAAATGTGACCAGGATACTCAGCATTTTCAGCATTACACTATGTCATACTGTAAATAGGATTATGTTCTTGATCCTCTGGTCCGGCCTGACTATGCTTAGTTCATCATTTGAGTGAATTTTCAGGAAAGAAAGGGCAGAGATAGGCTAATTTTTATAGTTCCTCGAAGAGTTGGTTTGCTATGTCCGTTATGTTTGCTCTATATTTGCCATTACCATATGCTTTCTTCTATTACACTCCTGTAGACTGCACCACCTCTTTCAATGTTGTATGTTTTCATCCATCTTAGAACAAGTCTATCACTATTTGTGGTTTTTCTATTGCTTCATCTTCAAGACTCATGTTATTAACAAAGAATCTGCCCAAACTTTTTTTCTGCCATTCATGCTATTGAGAATAGATTTACAATGGAATCCTCACCATTGCAACACTGAGACAGTAAATGCAAGTATCTGGTGGTGTGCTTGTGGTTGGGAGCATTAAAAACAACCTCTCCCACTCGAGACTGACTTACATCTTGTAGTATCTTCTGTGTGAGCTTTATGGAGCTTGTGTCTGGCCAGAATGCACTTCATTAGTCTCTTAAAAACCAGCATGCAAAACTTAGGGACTCTGCAAGGTTCCAAATGTATAAACCCTTTTTAATTACAAACAGTTCTACCACCCACTTTCCCCACAGTTAGTCAAGGGAACGAGTTTTCATTGAGGTCAACAGAAAAAATAACCATGAAGTTTCTGGCTCATGCTGGTTTTATATATGCTGAAAGAAGGGGGGGGAAAAAAAAGAAAATTTAAGCTCTCATATTTTAGCCTTTATATCACTAAAACAATGTGCTGATTTTATCTGAAATCATTCAAGGAAAAAAAATTACTTTTTCCTCATTCTGAAATGAGTTACACAGAAGCTGGGAGGAGGATTAATGGAAAGGGACAAAGTCAATCTTGCCATGAAAAAAACAGTTTGTCTCTAACTATGGGGACCCTAACAACTTTCTACAGTTAATTTTTAGTTAATTTTTTAGCAAAAAAAAAAAAAAAAATTTACTTGAAAAAGGCCAAACATTTTTCTAATCGTACAACACATTCAGGTTTTTACTGCCAGAAAACACAGGCCATACTTTCTCTTTCAAACGCTGTTATAAGATGACAAGTAGGCCCACGTTTCTTTCCTTCGCAATGATGACATGGTCGTTTGCTGCTTTAAACCTCATCGAAATACGTGCAGTTCCAATGGGGCATAAGAGGTTGCAGAGACAGGGAGGGAAACGGGAGAACCCTACAGTAGGACTGAGACCTAGGCTTGCAGGCCATCCTTACTAGAGAAGCAGAAAATAAATCATTTAGAAAAAAAAAATCAGAAGCAGGAACTATTTACCTTGTTGTTTGAATAACGTGCATTTCACTGCGTGCCACGGAAAAGCCGACGCTTTTTCAGTAGTGACACGGCAGGTTTCTTACCAGCTTTTAGAATTTTTCTCCTGGTATTACTGGTATTGCTTTACAGATACAAAGCCCTGCTAATCTTTGGACTTGTGAGAGTTTAACACATATTTTTATATCTCAAAAGGTATATGATAATAGCTAGTACCCCATTTTATACTGAAGGAAAAGTTGCTAAAAGCCTGTGTCTGAGGTCACAGAGCAAGTCAGCATCAAATCCTGAGACAGAACGCAAGAGTCTCAGCTCTCAGTCTTCACTTCCTACTGAAAATACTGGGGGGAAAAGTAATATTCTCAAGATTCATTTTTTTATGTAATCATTTTCTAGCCTGTCTCCCAAACCTTTATGCTTATGTTTGTATCGGGGACTATAAACGCTAAAAACCAGTGCATGGTGCTGAAATACTATAAGTGTTTGACTAATTTCGGGACACAAAGAATCTTCTTTTATCTGGGCCTTAAATCAATGGGGCAGGGACACAGTAGCGAAACGAACCATAGTAGTCTGTAGTCTGACTATGAATGCTGTAGTTACAGAACTCATTACCACATGCCTACTTAACAGACCAAATAACCTGCAAATCTAGAGTTACTATTTGTCATACTTAAGAAAAAGCAAAGAATAGCTGGGCAAACAGTCAATTTACAACCAAAGCGAAAGTAAAGCGCTGCCAAGAGACACTGGAGCTTATCTTGCCCCTACTGAAATGAATGGAAATTTGGGCAAAACCTTCTCTAGCATTAAGCTTACTTAAGTTCACACATTTTGGCTCGATGCACATTTTCACGAATGAATAAAAAACTTTGGGAAGGTAGATTTTGGAAAGAGCATATTGGCAAGTCCTTAACTATAGTAATAATCGCTGACATTGCTCTAGTCGCTCTGACTAAAAATACCCAATACAATAACAAACCCAGTGAACCCATTCATTTATTCCCGTTTCACAAAGGCTATTTACATGTTTAGAGAAGCTGAAAATAAATTCTGTATTCATCGTATTTACAGCACATTCCAGCCCAACAAACTGGCATCGAAACTATTTATTTAGGGAACATCATCCAGGTTAGAATCTTTCAAATTTGACAATTATTTTTCATCTTGAGCATACGATGCTTGCAACAAGAGTGTGCTGGGCCCGTGTTTTATAAATGTAACAGTAAACAAACTCAGTGCTCTTTAAAACATTACCTTTTTGTCCAAAAGCAATCTAATTATGGCTGTATTCATAACATAGTTTAAGTGAAAAAGCTAAAAGACAATCAAAATTGCAGGAAACGTAGCCGTACTAATGAAAATCCTATTTTATAAAGTGGATCCAAAGGTGTTTGTTGAGACATAATTCGCAGTGCAAGCACATTTTTTCACTAACCTCCTACAATTCTCTAACATCTTAAAATATGACCCATTTTGCAACCAGTGCTAAAATTCCGAGAAGTTCAGAAATAAAACCCGAGGAAAGCCGAGCAGCAGGGTTGCTCTCCATTTCAGCCAAATCCATGCCAAAGTTCCAGATTATATATATCATAACATAAATTACTATTTCTGAAAAATCCCATCCAGCTTTTATGCAGGTCCATAAACATTACTGGTACTTTTATTAATTTGTCCATAACCATTTAAATAAAATTCTAGTGCTCTGAGCTGTGATCTGTTCCAGGCTGTAGTAAGTTTCTGTTAAATGTGTAAATGTTCAGCAGAAAGATATTTTTGCACGGAGACTGAAAATCAGCTGTGCCAGATACCTGAAATTTTGTTAGGGCATTCAGTGGAAAGTTTTATTTCGACGTTATAAATAACCACGGACTATTTTAAGTGACCGTACACTGGTAGCTTCCAATAACTTACTTCAGTTTATCCTAATTAACTTTTTATTTTATTTTAGTAGGAAGAGAGGCGACTGTAAAACTTTTAGTGTGACTAAAAGTGGAAATGTATCTTCTTGTTTGAAATAAAATAAATCATGATTGTCAGGCTTATATAGTATTTGGATGTAAGACAACCTCTTGCCTTCTTTCTAGCACCTTTGGAACGGCTCTACTGGAACGTATTTCCCCTCTAGCTAAAGGCGGGGGGGGTGTGGGGGGTTGGAGCCAAGAGAACCTATGGTCATAAACAATTTACCAAAATAATTACGAAAACATGTATTTGCTGTATTGCAACTATAGCAAACCAGAGCTTCTGAATATACTAGTCCTTATAGGTGAGGAGTAATTGTCCTTCGGAAATGCCTGCGGCCGCTTCTGGGGAAAAGCAGATCCCTCTGGCTGCCGGAGAAGCGGGGCGAGCTCAGGAGGGGTTTGCGGTGTATCCACAGCGATTGCATTTTCACAACGGGACAGAAAACTTCCACGGTCCCTCCAACACCGGACGAGGAGAAGA
>NW_008824359.1:4822452-4822888 GCF_000699105.1 Pygoscelis adeliae | reverse complement strand
CCCACGTACGTGGGGCCGCCGGGCTGGTTCGCCGTGCTTTTCGCGGAGGGGCAGGCAGGACAAACCCGGCTTTTCTGCTGGGTCAGGGTGCCGGACTTACGGTTCGTAAAGGCTCCGTAAAAGGGACACATCCCCCCCGCCCCCCGACACAGGGAGACAGACAGACAGACAGACAGACACCGCCCCGAGTCACACACAGGCGGCGAGCAAGGAGCACACACGCAGCGCCGACTTTTTACAAGAAGGTGGAAGTAGCAAGTCGAAGTAAAGCCTTAGAAATTAGAGGGAGGGTTGTGATAGGTTGTTATCTGCGCTGGGAGGCGTTTACACTTTTTTACTATTGGGTATGTAAATTGTTTTTAATAAGATCTGCCCTTTTTTTTTTTTTTTTTTTTTTTTTAGGGGGAAAAAAAACCACACCCCCTTTTCCTTAAAT
>NW_008824359.1:4779783-4819108 GCF_000699105.1 Pygoscelis adeliae | reverse complement strand
GGGTGGGAGAGGGGGGGGCGGGGCTTTGCCCCCTACCCCAGAGGCAGCCCGGGCTGAGATGTGGCTGTGAAGGGGGGACGGGGCTCCTGGGGGGGAACGGGGCCCCCTCCCTTCTCCTGGTGGACAAGCGAGGAAGTGTCTGGCCAGAAGACGCTCTCCTTGGCAGGGCTCGCACGTTTAAATAATAAATACCACCCCGATCTGCACCGGGGATGCTGCTTTTAATTTTCTGTCTACAACCCCACGGCGTGCTAATGAGAGGAGAAGATTTTTTTAGAAACTGTCATAACAACAACAATAATTGTGTGCTTTAAAGCAAGCCCTTTTCTTCCCCTAGCAATATTTGAAAGCGTTGCCCCTGGAGTTTTCTCTCCCGTGGCCTTTGGTGGGGAGAGGGCGATGGCCTGGGTGTGCCAGAGCACCTGCCCGAGCAGGGGGGGGGGCACGGGGTCGGAGCCGGGGTGGGGTGGCCCTGCGAGGGGCTCATCGCTCTCGCACCCGCTACGTGAAAAATAATGCGCCTGGAAATCACTCAGAAGGTAGAAGAGGTTGGAAACGGTCTCACCCAGCGCGTTCCCAGAACGTCGCCTTGTTCTTGTGTTTCCCGGTTGCTAGCTGTGTTATCATGGCTGTTTATCCGGGAAAAATTAGTAGAAGCGGTTAAATGAGCTGGCGTTAAAGTGACTGGTGATAAAGATGAAGCTTTGCTTCGAAAACGTAATAGGGATACAGATTAGAGTTGGCTAAAGCGCTCTCGCATGGGGGAAGCAGCCTGGAGAGCCTGGAGTTGCAGAGGAACCCTCTGCACAGGGCCTGGTGCAAACGGTCGTGATGGTCAGACTAAGTAGAAATGGCAGAAAAAATGGGGTGTCTTCTGTTTCCGTAACTCGGCGTAGCACTCAAAGGCTCTCTAGGTGTGGATCACGGTGATTCTGATTCACAGGGGCTGCGGGGTAAGGAGGAGGAGCTTTTGGAGAACTCTGATTGTAGTTTAATTGAGCGTTAGATTAAGTTGGTATTATAGTTACTCTTTACAGAAGAGGCAGGAGAGCTCTTACGTTATCGTACTCGCATTGCAGTTTTCATTTGAAACGTCTGAGCCTTCTCCTACCTTACAGCAATTCAAAGGATGCGGTCGCAGGTCATTAGAATAAGGGAAAGATCTAAACTAAATATTAAAGTATTTAGAATATTATTACAATAAGAATACTTACATGTGATAAAAGGATAGAAAAAGGATTAGACTATTTCCCAATCTTTTTGTGTTCATATATATATATTTATACATGTCTTATATTTGGGTCCTATATTTGATTGCTGACAGGGAGGTGTAGATCTGACCGATTTACTGATGCATCAGGAGTACACGTTGCACCTTGCAGCCTTCCGCTGTGGGTGCATCTGTGTTTTCACATGCAGTATGCGAGGTGTACTTTTTAAAATATGCCAAAGAGATATACGCCCTTATTTACTGGTGAATTATTTTGAAACTCAGTTGAAGTAGTTTTGACCATTTTAAAAAAAGGATTTCATTTTCCAAATGTAACTTGCATGCAGCTGTCCAGTCCTTTTAGACCAAAGAAGCTGCATGTATCATACAGTGAAACACTTGACTGTGATATGACAGAATGGGAATTATCTCTGAAAAGGAAAAAAAAGACAGATTTGGGCTATAGAAATCTCGGCTAAACAGTAACTTGAAAGTAAAATAGCTCACAGACAACACACTTTTTGAAGTTTTACTGGCAATAAATAATATGTTGATGATAATGTTTTGAGTGGTGTTTTAAGTGTGTCATAATTCTCTCGCAGAGATCTCTAGTTAAAAAGTACTCTGGATATAGCACTGTTTTAATTTAAAAAAACAGATATAAATCATATGCAGGAGAGGAAGTATGTTATAAACAGTGCTGGGTTTGATTATAATTTTTGGAAATAATGTTGGCTTAGTATTAGATTTGAATTTTAAGTATTTATACGTACACGCACTGGGGAGGGAGTCCATGTTGAGAGTACTAACTAATAAGATTGTTAATGCAAAGTGGTTTTGCGGGCAAGAGTTTTTTTTCTATTAATATAGCTCTAACTATCTAGTGATATTCCAGCATAAAAGAAACAGATTTTGTGCAGCCGGGTCCACATCATATTCACTTCTTAATCCTAATAGCCAGCGGTACTTTTATTTGAGTAGACTCGTCAGGATTTGGCCCTCTGTTTATGTGTCTGCCTGGGAGTTTTTACTGAAAGTCATAAAGACCCAAACTGCCACGTTAGGTGTTACAAGTGGCTTCTGTATGATGCTGATGGTAGCAAAGAGCCTTAGTGGACCTAAAGGCAGGGGAAGAAAAAGGGACGTGAAGTCTAAAACCTCTCCCCAGTAGCACCACAGTAGTTAAGGGTCTGTCAGCATTTCCACTCCAAACCCCAATTTTCAGAGTTTGTAACTCAGCTGTTTTAAATAGCTTCAAGCTGAAACCTGCTGTATAAATTGTCAGCCCAGATGTATATTTTGAAACAAAAAGTAGTGCAAATCAGTTATTCTGTTTTAAGTTACAGAACATTAAAATATTTTTAATAGTATCAGATGCTCTTTTGGCAATCTCTGGAGAAGGCGTTCTCAATACGGAAGATTTTACATTCAGAGGCTGTTTGAATTCAGTGTTTCGCAAGAAAAGTTGTTGAAGTGGTAGATATCGATGTCTGAGAGGAACTATTTAGCATGTAAGCCAGCTTTTTTTTGAAACAAGCATTTTACTCTGCAGAAAGTCTTAGTACCTGCTGTTGTATAGTAGTTTTGCTTCGTGCTTATGACTTCCGTCTTTAGGGTACATACTTTGGCCAGTTCAAATCCCACTGGACCGAAACTGGGCAAGCAGGTTGCCTAACCAGACGAGAATTGTGCTATGCAAAAAATACATAGTTATTTTCAACTTGTAAGAATTGGTTTGGTTTTATTTTGTGGTTTCATCTGACTTCATGTACCTTTTGGAGCTTTAGCTAAAAAAAAAGCAAAAGCAAAATCTACCTTTAATCACCAAAATGTGTAGGTAGTTTAATATGGAAAATAAAGATTTTGAAATACTAGAGCTATTTATGTTTGAAGAATAGGTAAGGAATGTGCACTGTGCCTACTTTTAATCTTTAATTTTTTACGCAGTCCTTATTCATTTCACAGTGCACTTACAATCCTCTTTCTAAGAATATGTAAATAAATTTGGATTGATATGTGGCATAAAATTACCAAGTCAAGGTTTATGCTAACAGTCTTTCGGTATGTAAAGTTACTTTTTAAAATTCTCAAAATGGTGTGTATTTCTCCAGGTTTCAAACTTGTTTTGCAAAGCTTTTTTCTAACCAGCGCTGTTATGTATATGTGCAATAGCCTTCTGGTATTTCATGGCAGAAAAGTACGAAATTATGAAAAGAACAAGCATTTTACTCCTGTTGCATAGCAGGGGAGCTTCCCATGTAATAGGACTTTCTTTTATTAGCCAAAGATCTATTTTCACCTCTGATTTCAGTTTGCCTTTTCCTTCGGGCTTCTCCTACTGAGACGAATAGCGATATTGCATCATACTGCATCAAAAAGCCGGTGCGTTTTAGCAATGACGCAGTTCTTGATCAGGCGTGATCGGCCCAGTGACTCTGGCAGCGGCACGTGCAGTTTCAGGCTGATGTCTAAGCTGACAAATTGAAATGACATCGTCGAGTGGAAAGGGTAGGGAGGAAACCTCTGAGAAGCGGCGGGGGACAGGGGGGGCCTTTTAAGAGGTTTTGCTGCCTCACGCCCAGGTGTTGCAAGCTGTACCCGTGTTCGGGAGACGGGCTGAGACGGAGATGTGATGCTGCTGCCTGCTCCGTGCTCTGGTTACCTAGAGAGAAGGAGGTGAGCTGAGGCTGCCGTCATTTCGCTCCCTCTTCCGAGGCCCCTGGCAGACTCGCACTTCCTCCTGTGCTCTCAGCTTCTTTGCATTTCTGGAGTTAATGTGATATTTTTTTTGTTTCGTGAGATATAAAAAGCATAGGTTGCAACTCCCCTGGATGCTAAGGCTGTCCAGAGATAGCGTGGTCTATCGCAAACTGGGAAGGGAGTGTTTTATAAGTAGCCTCAAGCCCCACGCTTTAGAGTTTAAGCCAATATCCATTTATTAAGGGTCAGAGTCAGCTCTATAATCTGTTCAGCAGATTATTATTTGTTATTTGGTTATTATTTATTATTCTTACACCTCACTTCGAAGCCGTCAGACCTGGTTGCTGTCAGACCCAAGGCAGTGAGCTAGGGGGACCTCAGATCTTATCCACAACGGTGGTTCCTGTGTTTTTCTGTTCAGGGACGTTCATATCACTTTAAAGTAAAATCTTTACTTGATAGGCGGAGACCTCAAAGTGTTTTGTGGCAAAACTCAGTTTACAGTTTTGGGTGGTATTACCTGGTGTTTTATGGAAAAACAGAAAGGCACCAGGGTACATCCTTTTTATACAGCGTTTCAGCTTTGCTTTCTTCTTTCTTTTCAATATTTCTTTTAAATAAGACAAGCTATAATTTTCAGTAATATAGTCTATTTTAAATATTTTCAGATTTTGTATACCTTTGTCATTAATTTTTATTGTTTTAGAGAAACACTGTACAGTGCACTGGGCCACATAATGCTCTCCCTATATATTCAGAACTCCTCGTTCTTTCCACTTAATTAATATTAAAGTCCAACCTGCAATTATTAGTTTCAGACAGGATCATTTATGGGAAAGACGTTTCAAGCAGGGCTTATGACAAAATGTAATATGTATTTCAGGAGACATAATAAATTACTCTGAATAATATAAAAAGTCATATCTGACCATGGTAGAAACTGCAAGGGTACAGACTTTGTATCTCAAGATGGTTTTTTTTCAAGTTAGGGCTCAGCCATGCAATATTTGTGAATCTCTTTTTGTTATAAATTTATTTCCAGCATCAGTATTAGCTAACTGGGCAAAAGGAAATTATTTTCTTGATACTTTTGTGGACTTTTTTTTACCCGATGTGAAGAAACATATGTTTTCTTCCTAGTAACTTAGCATTCCTGTTTAACTTGATTTTTACTTTTAAAAGTCACAGTGCAGTAACACTGTAGGTATCCCTGGTGTTTTCAAATTAGAAGACAGGAGCTGTCTACTCCGTGGCATTTATCTAATCAGATGTTGGAGCACTACACAACCACTGAAGCATAAAAGCGAGACTATCAGCTAGCTGAAACGTAAGGAGAAATACTTTAATATCTTCTCTTCACCCGTCCTGGAATGTGAGGGAGGTATCGGCACTAACCACATGCAACTCTTGCGAGTGCTATGAAAATTTACATGCCTGCGAGGAAATACAGCCTTTGTTTTATATATGCATCTGAAGAGTTTGAATGCCAGCCATGAAGTGCTCCGACGCAGCAGCGTGTTGGGTGGGGAGCTTTGTCTGCTAATGCCCCCGGTGCCTCTCCTGAGATGGGTAGATGGGGATTTCTCTCTAGCTTGAAGTGTGAGGAGCTCCAGGGTCAGTGATGGGTGCAACCAGCAGGGACGTACAACCGAATCTGGGTGATATGGCTGCTAATAGTAATTTCTAACTTTCCATTTCAAATGCTCTCCCGCGTATGATTTATGGATATGAGCCATGCCTCATGTTTTCTCGCTGCTCACTGGTTGCTAAGAACAAAGTTGGCCTTCAGGAAGCATTAAACCATACACTCTACATAAGATGTTGAATTTTTCTGAAGAAATGTAACAAAGAAGAAACTCCCTATTAGACTATGAGAAAGGGAGACAATACAAGATGTTTCTTTGTTTGATGTGGCACTTTGTTCTGTGTCCAGCTAATACATGACTCTTCACCACAGCGGGCTGGAGAAGCTGCCACAGAGCTTCGTAATGAGCATGGCAGCCTGCAAAGCTGGGATGGAGACACGCGTTTTCAAAGTGTTGCTTCACGAGTTGTGGTTGTCTTCCCCTTTTAACAGGTGGTGGCCTTAGGAGAAGTGCCTGATGGGACGGTGGTCACCGTCATGGCTGGAAACGATGAGAACTACTCTGCAGAGCTGCGAAACGCTTCTGCTGTGATGAAGAACCAGGTGGCCAGATTTAATGACTTACGATTTGTGGGCAGAAGTGGAAGAGGTAGGCGGCTGCATTTTACGTGTCCATAATGAAGCAAGAACAATGTCTAGACGTCAGACTTACTTTGCAATGCAATACTGATTAATTTGTAAATAAATCGTTGTCGGCCTTTCATTTGGAGGGATGAACGCGTGCTGTATTTGCAAACTTCAGCATTTGTGGAAACCAAGTTAAGAGTTTCTCTTAAGTTTTTCTGACTCCTCATGTCTCTGTATGTTTTCATGAGACACAGGTTTTGAAAAATGATTCACAGAATACCTGCTTCCCTATTTTAATCACACAGTAAAGGTAGAAGGAAGTGGGGGTGTTGGTGATCTGAGTTATGTGTAGTCAGAGAGTGTATCTCAGGCCATGGTAATGAGAGATGGAGAATTCCCTTTAGCAGTAGAGCTGCTTCTGAAGTTGTTGTAAAAGACCTATAATTAAGGGGATTTTGCATATCACGTGCTATAGGTTATATTCTTTAAGGGCTTACATCTTCAAGGGCTTACAATTTTTGGTGGAAAGCTTTCTAGTGACTTCCTTGCCCTTTACAATCAAACTGCGTATGACCTGCAAAAATAAGCCATAGTTTTCTTTTTAGTAAACTGGTTGACTTTTTATGAATTGCTGGTAAGCTTGGACTTGAACTAAATTTAACCTTTACTTTAAATTACAGGGTAACTTTAATTTTTTTTTTTTTTTTTTTTAAGATGTAGAGTGCTGTCATTGTCTTCCAGCTGTTTAGGAGCTTCCTATAATCTGGAAAACTGCACTGCACTCATAGAAAGACTTTGTAATCATTGCAAGTCTGCAAGAATTCCTCTTTAAGAGTCTTGTAGCTGCTTTCAAATTGGAGGTAATGATTGAAAAGATAGCTTGAAGGAAGGTGGCACTTCAGTTTTTGCTGCAGGAATCTTCAGAGGGATTTGTTGTATCAGTCGTTGATTCAACCTACATATTTTTTCCTTTATGTATTTGAAGTAATTATTCATTTTTTAAACTAGCCCTGCATGG
Organism: Pygoscelis adeliae; assembly: GCF_000699105.1. NCBI lineage: Eukaryota > Metazoa > Chordata > Aves > Sphenisciformes > Spheniscidae > Pygoscelis > Pygoscelis adeliae. Next base: position 4,811,968 of record NW_008824359.1, on the reverse strand, counting down.
GCCAAAACAAAGCAATAGAAGTTGAACAACTGTGTTGGGAAATCAGCAATAAAGCTAATTTTACAGTAATATTCTTTAGAAAGCAGTTGTAATTCATCTTAAGGAAGGAAAGAGTATTTGTCCCAGAAAAATTAAATATACGACAGAGGCTTAGATAGTCTAAATCAGTTGGCCCACTTTTACAATTGCAAGTGCTTTGTGAAAGTGATTCCATAAGCATGGCTTACAATGGCTATTTTTTATTTTAGTGACCTGGCCAACAATTCTCTTTATCATTTTACAACTTGAAAAGTATCGATAATAAAGAATAACTTGAAACACAGAATAACTATCGTAAAAGTAATGCAATATAAATATGGAGTTTATTGCGCTTTTGGATAAGGAGTTACCTATATCTTCCATTTGTCTTGCTTTCTTTAAAAAAAACAGTCTGCTTTGTTATTCTGCTGATGGATTAGGTTTGAAAGTTTTCTGGCTCCATCACTACTGCTGCCTTACAGTAAAAGTTCAGTAGTGTATCAGTGTTTCAGTAGTGCTGAAAAAGAACTGAAATGTGATGTAGTACTTCTGATCTGTGAATTTCATTTGAAACCTATGATATATACTTTTTTATTAAAGCATAGGAAATGAAATAGAGGGCCTAAAGCCTCAGTAGATACGGCTACAGACACATACAAACAGAAACCTCCTAAAATTTGGTTCCAGTAGTTTAATTTATATTTGCATCTAGCAGACTTGGAATAGACTTTTTCTCTGATCAATCTGGGTAGAATCTATGGAAAAGCGATAGTGTACTTTTCAAACCCTCAACATATTTATTTAAGAGACTTCAAAGAAAAACAAAGGGTGTGCACTGTTTTACTATATTGGCTTTCTGAGTTTTGGCTAGTTTCCCAAATAGCAATTTTTATATTTAAAAAAAAAAAAAGGAAGAAAAAAGACAGACTTAACTGCTTGCAGACTTTTCACGCATGGAAGATGAAGAAAGCTTCTTTTGATGAAGTGTAATTATGTCCAAACAGAGCTGACCCCCTCCCCCTATATTTCTTATGATCTTAACGGAAGAAAGTAGGGCTTTTCCTTTGAAGCAGCCGGGACTCGGTGGAGGATCTGAAATGCTGCATTCTGCTGCCAGAGGCAGGATGGAGAAATTGGTCCAGACTTGTCTTCCAGACTTAGAACAGAGAGGGGGAGAGAGAGAGAGGGAGAGAAGGAGAAAGAGTTATCATTAATGATAGATTTTTAGAACTCTGCTTAAAATAGCAGGGAAAGAAAGCAGTAGTTGCAACCAGAAGTGAGAAAGCTCCTTACATAGACAAATATCAGTAGATACAGGTCTTGAAGTAGAACAGGAAAAATAAAGTAATAAAGAAATCATTTTTCAGTGGCGAGAAACTAATCCACACCTGTTCCTGACTTTAGATTTACATCTTTCTAAACAGCTCGCTCTTTGATCTCTGTATCTCTAAAGTTGATTGTGAAGTCTGAATCATCAACTTACCACTTCACCTCCTCTCCCACGTTTTTTCTTGCTTCCCAGGGCTCAATGGAGAAACTTGATTTTTATACATATTAATGTTGCTTGCCTGACAGAAGCTTCACGTTTTTGTTTGTATAATTTCTCTTAAACACCTTTTCTGGATTCATAAGAATAAGTAACCGGGGTGCTTTATGTGAATGCAGAAGTTGTTTGTATGTGGTTTTCAGGCGGTAGCTCACTTTTACAAGCCCGATCCACAGCACAGAGAAGAAAGAATTCCTGTCTTCAATAAGCAAAGGATCATAACCTTAATTTTGTTGTGTCCTGATACTTTAATCACATTAGCATCTAACTGAAAAAATATGCAACACACACAAGCTGCCGAGTCTCCTTTCAAGCTAATTTCTGGGGTTTGCCTTGTGCTTCAGCATATGTCCATCTCGTCCTCCTCTGTGTCAGCTCGGCTCACATGTGTGAATAACAAAGAATGCACAGTTTAGACACACTGAAGCAATAGTGCCAGATGACTGCTTGGCTGGGGAGTTTAATGAAAGAGAACTACAATTAGTCTTTAGCCTCTAAAAGTGGATAGTTGAAATGACTAAGGGCAATAAAGAAAGGTGATAAAAAGTGCATTAAAGGATTTCGTAGCTGAGGAGGGATGTCTGTGAAATATCCGTGGAAGGCATAAGCATCACTGAAACGGGGGACCTTAAAAATTTATTTTGTTCTTAATCCTGTAATATGTAAATCATCTCTTGAAAGCTCTGGAACCTGAGTGCGCTGGCATGGCCGCGCAGCTCCCCACGATGAAGTGATGTATTGTTTACTGAGTGTGAGGGGGCTTCATCACTGTTACTTCATTAGTGCTTCTGTTTGGTAGAATCCCAGTTAGGGAACAAAAACAGTTTCCCTTTCAAATTAGATGCTTACCTGTGCACCTTAGGCTGGCTGAGAGGTGACAGTTTAGAAGTGATCACAGGCAGAGGTCGAAACGTAGCCCTTATATATTGAGCGCAGTTTTTCTGTCCACTGTACCCTGTTGAGATATATTTAGTGTAGAAAATTACGCAGACGTGATTTTAAAGGCTCTTACAGTATATTTTGTCCGGTTAATTTTTAGTCATGATAGACTTTTATACTTTTTGGCATATAAATTGGAAAGCCAAATTCTTCATTCAAAGTATATGGAAAATCCCTTTAGTATCTTTGTTACCAATAATATTCTACTGATTTTATATGGGTAACTGTGATCTGAATGGCGCCATCACACAATTTAATAGTCAGAATTTTTTGACATGATAGGCTGGCACTGAAGGAGGCCTTAAACCTGTCCCTGACGAATTTATATATATCCAAGCAATAGGCTGAATTCCTGCTTGGAGAGGGATAAAAGGCACGGACCCTTTTCAGCCCTAAACAGGCAGGCGTGGAGGCACTGTGCGCTTCGGTGGGGCTGTTGCTGTATGCCTGAAGGCTGCCTACGCACACGCTGTACGCTGGCAGGACACACAGTTTACCTCTGGGGACGGCGGATGGGCAGGACTGGGCAAAGACTGGACGTCCTACATACACCTAACTCTCTTCCTGTGATGATCGCTCTCAAAAGATTTGAGAAATAATCCCTTTCCCAATGAAACTGGGGAAAGCCACCCTCAGCCATGCGTCTCCACTGAGGCAGAATTCAGCCTCCTGAGATTTTTGCACCTTTGCTGGGGTCTTGACCTCCCCTCTACCCCGCATCTCTCAGAGTGGTGGGCACAGCTGGAGCGCAGCTACACCTGGAAAATCATTTTACTCTAAATGACAGTTATATTTCCTTAAAAAAAACCTGTGTCACATTCTAGTTCGTGAAAAATATAGCCAAGACAGTTTGAAGTTGCACTCCTGATAATAAATGATGCGTGTCTCAGGCAGGTTTGGGGGATATACGACTTGGACCAGAAAGAAAGACCAATTACTAGATTTGACAGCCAAAGCTCTGTTCTGTATTATGCCTTATATATAAGCTGTTCTATATTAGGCTCAAAAAAACTGCATTAAGTTTGTGCTGTTACATATCGTTTAAGATTTGTGTCTTGATTGAATGCCTTCAGAGTTCAGCAAGAGGAAAAGCCCTAGCAACAAAAATGCACGCATACACACAGGGAGGGGGGGGAAAAAAAGAGAGTTTTAAGTGTCTGGTAAAGTAGCAGCTTAAATGAGCATGAAGGCCGAAGATTGCTGACTGTTTTATTGAGTCACTGTTGTACGCCCACCTTTTCCTGTCTTGAAACAGTTTTCAGTTTTGACTATCTGACATGACTAACCGTTGCATATCTAACAGATTACAACTGTCAGTGAGTCTCCCAAACGGGGGCCAGCGCCTTGTGAGAATGTGTGCTTTATTTCTTTTTAATGTTTTCATTCAGCTAAAGGCTGCGGATGATCTTGTGCAATCTCTGCGTGAATTTGAACTTGGAAAAATAAAAAAAAAAATGCAGACTTACAATAGCCACATACGTGCACACAGCAGTTTCTCACCCTCACGAAAGTTGGGGGCTTTCTTAGTATTTCATAGATGGAATGTATGTAGGGGAAAAAAGTCTGTTCCATAATAATGATATCATCGTATTACCCCTGGCATACGAAGGATAGGAGACACTGATTCCCTGTTAAAATAACTCCCAGGAGGAAAATACATTATTTCCTCATCTTATTGTAGTCAAGTCAAACAAATGAAATGATAAAACTGTGTGAAGTAAATAACATGTGGCCACATTCTGCTCTCTGTCACACAGCTGCAAAACTGGAGTAAATTTTTAAATTATCTGACTTGCTTTGGATTTACACCACTTTCAATACAGCAAAGAATTTGGCTTGTCCTCAGCAGTGAATCACTTTTGTTCTGTCATTGTATGATGACCCATTATTAAATAAGGAACATTTAGATTGTCAACACATGGACATATTCTTGACATAGAGTAAAACTAAAGGGGAGGAAAACTCCTATGGTCAGTTATGTTTTTAATTTTCACGATTGTGGTAACGACAGGGAATAATTTTAAACGTCTCTGATTCTTTACTGAACATGCATGTGACTGTTTTCATGTTGTAATCACTCATTCTTTGTTGTTTTTTTCCCTTTGTAGGGAAGAGCTTTACTTTGACAATAACTGTCCTGACAAATCCCCCCCAAGTCGCTACATACCACAGAGCTATAAAGGTTACAGTGGATGGGCCAAGGGAGCCAAGAAGTGAGTATTATATTCTTATTTTTGCACTTACGTCTGCTTAATTTTGTTTAACAGAGACCCATAAATGAAATATATATCTTTGTCAAACATTGGTTCTTGCTCAGCAAAATATGTAAGCGCATGCTTAATTTGGAGTCTATTGGACCACACACATACTTGCATTAAACATACACTTAAGTGCTTGGCTGAATTTGGGCAATCACAAACCTGATTCTCATTCACATCAAGGTCTTGATACATTATCTGTCAGTGTAAATGAGAACTAAACCCACTGTATTTATATATAATCTGATTTAGGCATAACAGATACAATCCTGCAACATGCTGAATTCCCTAAACTAACTCCCGTAAGCTTCCAACTGAAGATGTTTAGAACAAAATAAGAGACTGATCTTTCAGGATCAGTCCTTGCGCAGAGAGAAAATATATAATATAGTGCCTTTTTGTTTGCCCTTAAATTCTTTTGCCATCAGATAATTAATGCACCTGGTTAATCTCATCATACCTGAAATTGGTTTTCAGCTATGGACTCATCATAGACCCCTGGGGGCCAAAGAAAGATAAAAAACCAGTGTATCAACAGCGTGGTCTTTGTTTCTTATTTGTGCACAGAATATACATTTTATTTAAACCTAGCCCAGCAGATTTTCACTCAGCATGTTTACCGCATAGCAGTGCACTTACTAACTTACTAAGAATCTATTTGCAATGATCACTGGCTGTATTTTTATGACAATTTTGTTTTGTCATGTTCTAGCAGTTTTATGGGTAGCACCTATTTTTAGATACAGTCAAGTCTGGTTAATCCCTCATGATTTATATGTCTGTCTCTCTGTCTAGCACATTTAGCTGGTTACCAGTCTCATATCATATGGGTATCACCGATGAGCCAGTTCTGGAGTTTTTTTTAATCTAACTGGAGCGATTCTTTCTAAATTGATTGGATTAACCAGGTATAGCTGTATTTAAATTACATTTAGAGATTAAGAACTATTTGATGAATAACCCACATTAAAAAAATCCCTGTAATGGAAGCATCTCAAATAATTATTTTGCCTTTGATCTGCACATACAAATGAGACCCTTAAGGAGCTTTCATGGAGTTTTGTTTAAAATACCACAAAGACAGAAGAAGTAGAAAGTCGTAGACAGAATTCACGCAGTTAAGTGTTCCTTGTGCTAATAGATGCTGTGGTGTCACCTCCTCTTACACGGAGAGACAGGAACTGAAATGCCTTCTGTAAGAACTGTCCAGGCTGTAGAGTTTCACCTTGAATAACAGATAAGAAAAAGCAAGTAGCTATGGATAAATTTCATTACATAGATACTTGCATTGCTACCTGCTCGCAGCTGAGGTGTCCATCTGTCACAGCAAGGGGACTTTTGTTCTGTCTTCTCTCCCGAGCTGAATCAGTTCCTATTTTTAATTTTCACCTGCAGCTGCTGCTCCATGTAGCTTACTTGGAGACACTGGGCAAACTGCATTCATGCAGTAAAAACCAGAGAATAAGTTATATATCATTTAGCCATTCCCATTTGGAGGCTGCTTCCATGTATGTATTGAGGCATCCCCAAAAGAAGAGTTCTCCCAGCAGAGGACACAACCCCTGTGAAAGAGCAGAGCAGTTTGAAAATGATGCGGAGAATAGCGTGGACTACGCTGTGTAGCACAGAAAGGGAACCTGCTTGCATTGGGACTAACCGTTTTGGTGATCAATGGATTAAAAGCGAGGCTGTGTTCATATAAATTAATAAGATTTCCAAGTTCTGCTGGAGTTTTTTAGTTTAGACCTGAAAGGCCTCTGTACGTGATACCTGTCTGCTATTCTCATTGAATAGCTGAACCTAGGAATGCTCAGTAACTTAGTTCTTACAGCCGAGATGGGGTTATTGTGTCTTTCTTAATCTTTATTTTTTTTTAAAAGAAAGCCAAATTTGAGCTTGAATGCCGACCTGAATTTTAATATTTTGGCTAAATACTTAGTGAAGCTCTACTCTGGTGTCATTTTGGTTCTGCAAGTTCTGTTATTGCAGTCTGATAGTTTCAAGGCTATGACACCTCCAGAATAACTAGTTATTAAACTTGAATTTTCAGGGAAAGGGTAGCTCCAGTGAGCTGTGGGAGTTTCACTGAAGTTCTGCTTCCTTCTGAGAGCCCCTGCACTCGGGTAGATTTATTACTGTTTGGTAGTATTTGTTCAAGAAGTGTATCTGGCATTTACATTGCTTGAGGAAAATTAGGTGGTTGGGGGCAATAAGGAATTCAAGTCAACGAGCGGCTCTGATAGCAAATGTGTTTTTCTTAACAAATTATGTATCGGCAAATAGTGCCCCTCTCTGCCAGGCTCTGTATTTCACTTTGACATCCCAAGCATGTTATCCTAGTTTTCCTCTCTCTGGCAGCTCAAGCAGAGCTGTCACATCACAAACAACTTTTTTCTTAATATACACATCTGGCGTTGGCAGTTGGACCAACTTCATAAGAGCACATGATCATCATTCATTACAAGATTAAAAAGTACCCCATGGCATCATTGATGTTTTTTAACTTTGATCTTTTGCAGTTGTGATTCATCTCAGTTATAAAACTTCCCTTTAAAGGAACACAACCGATGACTTATTAGAACCTTCATTCTAAGTAGCGTAAACATAAAATTATGCACATCTTTACAAAATGTCATTTACTTTGTTGCCAGCTTATCATTTTAAGACATGACATCATGCTTCAGATCGTGAATTTGTAAGGCTTGTTTATAGGCAAGGCACTCTGACCTTCTGTTGGCAAGTTGACTCGAGCGAACGAATGCTGCGTGCTTTCCAGCAGCAGTAGGAGCAGCAGCAATACCATGACAGATATCACAATCGTTTAGAGCCTGACTTTAAGAGTGCTGAACAGTCATGGCATGCAGTGACTCCAGTTGGTGTTTTGGATGCTCAGCACTTCAGAAAGTCAGGTTCTTAAATGTAAGTGCCATTTAGTCATATTAAACATATGCTTGTAGAAGCTTGCTGCCTTGCCTCTGGTATTATTTTAAAATATTTTAATGGAGACAGTGATGTCAGGTTGCTCTGTTAGGAAAACCTGCCCATTTCTCTATGAGAAAAGGTATTCTGATGATTTTTCCTTGGAAAAGTTTTATTTATTTTTAACTATCTGTTTCAGTCTATGTAGATTACCATCCAGGGACATCTACTGTGTTGCACAGTCTTTGTGCTGGACTGAGCGCATTGCACTCTGAGTGATGGAGTCTAGAGACGGGGTTGTATAAGATCTTTGGGAATCATTGGGAAATCCTGCAGATATTTTTCTCTCCTCATATCCAGGACAAAACCTCTGCCATATGCACATCTTAGCCAGCAGAGCTGCCTTCCAGCTGGGAGGGCTGAAAGAAGTTTTCCGGATAAATAAGTTGTCATGAGGTCATAACTGACCAGCAGATAGCAAGAGATCACTGTAAAGGAATTAAAAGAAGAAAAACATAAAATAAAAAAAAACCCCAAACCTTTACCTAAGCCCCCCTTTAATGCCTTTGCCTTACCTCATTACAAATACAGGAATAATGATTTGTCCTTCCGTAGTGGTACCTTTAGAATAGGAGACATGTCCTCCTTTCTGGCTGCTTTTGGTAGAAACCCAGTCAGGAGGGAAATCATGAGGAAGGAGGGAGGAGAAGTCTATATATTTTTATATTTTGCCTGGCTTCCAAAGACTTTAGTTCGTCTCTAATTAAAGGTAGTCTCCAAAGTCACCGACCACAATTTTCTCTATCAGCTTGAATGGAAAAGTGGTTCTGAGCTTTGAAGTGAAGCGTGTCGGTAGGAGAAAAACCGCGCTATTTCGTTCAGCTCCCGAATATTTCTCTGACGCTGCAGCTTGCAAGGTGCACACGTGATGAAAGGTATGAGCAAACATCGCCTTTGTGTCTGCACGCTGCAGAAGCCAGCGAAAGCCAGTGAGAGGTTCTGCTCAGCCTTTGTATTAACTGTTTGGCCTACCCGGCTTATAAAACGCAGATAAGTGATTGAGATTTTTGAGATTCCTTGACTTAGAACCATGACAGTTTTTAGGAAGTTCTCCCTCTTTTCTTTCAAAGGCAGAGGGTGGAGGGAGAAGTCTGGGGCTAGTGGAATGTGCTTTGGAGTAGAACAGCTTTAAATCTTTCAGTATTCTTGTTTTAAATTTTTTTTTCTCTTTTTTTTCTTCCCCCCCCCCCCCTTTTTTTTTCTGTTGACTTGCCTGTCAGGAGCTGGGCTGGTGGCCAAGCAGGAAATGACACATCGAGAGGCATTTGTGTTGTGCAACATTTTGTGGAACTGATGCAAGGATACATTGTCTGTTTACGCATTCCTCTGCTAACAGCCTGCATGGCAGTAATTTTATTCAGGGACACATGGCATGCTACGGCAAGGAGCTAGATCCTTAACATCTCTTTATGCGGAATTATCACAGCAGTTAAAACACGCTGTGTGTCCCCCGTTTAGAATATTCTCTGGCTTGCCTTCAAAAACCACTCTACCAGCCCCCTTCTTCCCAAGAATATATTGATTTGACTGTGGTTTTTTGCACTGTGGTATATTGGGGCAGTGCAGAGAGAGAGAGTTTGCAGAACAAGGGGAAATTTTACAGGCAGGTCCTACTTTGTGCGTCTACCTCAGACTGTAAATGTAGCGTTGCAGTTTTTTCAAGCGATGCGTTGCACACTGAACACGGAAGTTTGCATCTGCATGCGTTTTGGCACGGCGAGGAGGTTCTTAATTAAAGTCAATGCTAAATACCCTGAGATACGATGAATGAGTCCTGGGTTTTCATCCAAACCGAAGTTAGAAAATCTGTGACTCGTGCTGGTGTCTTTCAGAGTGACAAATCTCTACTGAGATTGACTGAGTTATTCCGGATTTCTCCCAGCATAAGTGGGAGCAGAGGAAGGCAGAGTGGGCAGTCTGGTGGTTTGCAAGTTGCTCTAAATGACTTTGTAAAGCTTAACATTTGCGTTATAATGCCCTTTTGTAAGAAACGAGGCAAAATGTGATTATACAGCCAAAGAAATGTTCAGCGTGGCTATGCTGTGGGGTTTAGGTTCTTTTCTGTGACTATCATTGGCATATTTGAGCATGACCGGTCAGTCTGGGACCTGACCTCCTGTGCTCAGGTCCCCGGTAAGGAGTTGTAGTGTTTCTGATTTCAGTGGTACAACACCAGGTCCTTTTTGCAGTGTAAAATGCAAGACATCATAGTTTCACTCACTATCATTTGCTGCTGGTTTATTTTTGCAAATGTGTGATTTCACAAAACCGTACTAGTTGGGGACCGGAGCTCCTGAGCGTTCCCAGAGGCTGTAAGAAACTGGTAGGATGATTCAAGTGTTCCTCATCAAAGGTGGCAGACATTATATATGCCAGTGGTTTAGGTTTACGTTTGAGATGGGTGTGTAACCCACAGAGCAGGGCTTCTTACAGTTACCCTGACCACAATGCACGCCTCCGGAACAAGGTGACCAGGAGGCTGTCGGGGGTGGTAGCTGCATCCCAAGGACCAGTCCTTTGTTTTTTCCACTGCGGCTGGTGCATAAAAATTTGTCGTCTGAGGAATAGACTATGAGAGTAAAAATAATTTCTTTTCTGGTGATCATAACTTTTATCTGCTGGTGTAGTGCGTAGGGTAAGATGAAAGCGAAACCTACTTAGTTCACTCATGGCTTGAATTCATACGCTGCAGTTCTGAAATCTCAGTGATCTATGTGACACTGGCTGACTCTCTCCATATGAGGACATTGCTACCCAGGGAGGTGACGTGTATTCACTGTTACGGTGAGAGGGAAAAGACCTTTAGGAGATAATGTAAAACAAATAGGCAAGACTGAGCATAAAACCGTCCCCTAAGATGTCCTCACCAAAAGTAATGCAGTCTCAGTTTGCATTTGTCAACAGAACAGATTGTTTCCATCCCATTGCAGAGGGAACACTGCTTCCAAACTGTCTATTCCTAGTACATTTGGCATGTAGGATCACCATCACGGTGTTTTTTTGATATTGCGGCTATTGCTGTTTGTATTCAAAAGGTCTTTCCAAGCTACAAATAAAATCATGGCCCCACTGTGCTATAGTTGTGCTGCATAGTCATATGATAAGAGAGTTTTGCCCCGGATAGCTTAACAGTCTCCATTAAAAATACAGATGGGAAAAGGGATTATAACTAAACAAATGAAGTCAACGGTGGAAGTGAGTTCATTCTGTATCTCCATATGGCACGACTATGAGGAAAGGAAAAGTGAAAGCCATTTTTATAAGTCTGTGACTCTCCTCCATGAAGGTACTGTGGAGGAAGATGGTATATAAAAGGCATTAGAGTAGCTTTCCGCAGACCATTTTGTTCCATACTTTCCTCCCAAGAAAACTTAAACTCTTGTACACCTTCACGTTCGTGATATATTTAGCTTGTTGCTAATAATATAAGCATTTTTTTCTCGCAGTTCAATGTAGCACCTCTTATACCTCTCCGTCCACTTTCCAAATTGGGTTGGGAAGTAGGGAATGGGAGAAATATGTTTGGGAGACGCTGCATCAGTGTAATGTAAGTAGAGTACTTATGTAGTTCTTCCTTGCTGGCAATCCCAAATTTCTTTATAAATTTTGTGTAAAATTTATTTTTATTCTCCATATAAACTTCATTCTCCACTGAAACATGGTCATCCCAGATGTGAAACACAGATGCTGATTTAACCAGACAAGGAATGCAGAAGAGGAAATGAGGAAGAATATCATACTTAATTGAAACTTCAGGGGAAGAAACTTAGTAATGATCTCATGCTGCAGTATGTTTGGGATGCCGGAAGCCTTACTCTTACGAAGAACTGGGTTCTTTAATGCGTGTGTCTGCTCAGATCCCCTATTACATGTCTCACCTACAGTAGACCAGCTTACCCAGCACAATAGTGGCTCACTGTCAACTGAGGGTGGCTTTCAGCTCTCCAAAAATTAGACAGATAGGGTAGGTTTCCTCTGACGTGAATGAAGAGACACAGGCACTTGCAGAGAGTTATTCATCCCACCTATCTTAATGCCTATCTAAGAGTGCAATGAATTGCCCTTTAGAGCTATCCATCCCTTTCCATTGATTATAAATGGAGGCTAGATGACTAGCCTAGACTAGGCACCCTGTTTTTGAGATGGCTGAAATCAGATGAGATTCTGAGATATAATAAGGTCCTAAGGTGTACCCAATGACTGCTGTGAAATTCAGACAACCTGAGTTAGCTTTAAAGCAGGTAGCTCAGGTAGTGATAGTGGTACAGTCACAGATAACATAGAGCTCGGCATGGGTTAACCAGCTGTTTGTCCAGCTTCTCCAGTGGATGCTTTGTCTTCTGTTGAACTGTGAACAGTCCGTGCTACATTTCTGACAATGTAAGGAGTTGTTTAAAGCTGACTTTGAAGTGTCTATATAGCTGCCATAATGAATGCAATACAGACATACCTTAACAAATGGTGCTATCTACTAAGGCATCATTATCACCTCTTGCAGGATTTCGGTAGTCAAGTACTGCTCAGGTCCTACTCGGCTTGGCTTGGGTGAAGTGCTGAGATGAAAACTCAAGTTATTTAGCTTTAGGCATAGTATTTAATAAGATTCACACACTAACTAAAATATTGCAGCTGCATAAGAAAAAAACAATGTAAAGGTGATAATACACTTTATAGACGTTACCTATAGGTGAAGAATATTGGGGAAAACATTTAAAGATTTTACTAACACTGGGAAATACTCTGTTTCCAACGTTCCTGCTTCACATCAGAACATATTAATTGTTCCTTTCTTACCCAAACTTAACATGCTGCCCATTCTCCTTTGGTTCTGAGATGTAATCTTTCCCACAGCGTGGGAAGGCAAACCCTTTTACCTGATTATTACCGGCATAAATGTTTTTTGCTTCCATCACTCTTCAAACTCTTGTATGTGCATTTTGTGAACTTTACTCCCACTTTATAATACCCTGCTTCTTTAGTAGCCCTGCTAATTTAAATTCAGGATGCCAAACAGGTATTAACCAGGGTGCTTACAAGTGTAGAATCTGCTTCCTGCCTGTCTGTAATCCATGTGAGTAATGCCAATTAGTCATCTGCTTCCTTAAATCTTCATACACTTTCTCATTCTTACATTCCTGCAGTAGTAGACACGGTCTTAAATGTCACGTGCAGTTAGGGGCACTTGACGGTGTTTCGTTTCATTGCTCTTAGAGCTCAAGAGGAAAATCATCACCTCCACAAACACCACAGAAGTGCGCTGTGGAAGAAATGCATGAGTCCAGCTCTTGCATTTGTAGTTTATTTTGCTAGAAAGAGGGTTCTAGCTCATTATGTTCCAGAGTATCACTTCACATGTCATGAGACAAGTAGACAATTATATCACATCGGTGCAGCATCTTCTTGGAAAGGAGTAGGCACTTGCAGGCACTGATGTAGTACCAGGTATGTGTTTACATATGGTAAATCCTAGATTAGTTTTGCAAAAGAAGCCCAATTTTAACTGGTTGTATTAAAAGGGATCAGAAATCCAGAGATTACCCATCAAAAAGGGATGGTACTCACAGTTATTTGTTGTATTTTGAAAATTCAGACCTGTGTTTCTCAGTAGTATAGAAGCTGGAAAAGAATAGAGACCTAGAAATACAATACACGATCGCTGTGTGGTACAATCCACTGGTTAGGAGTACCAGTATATGTATTATACATGGAATACATTTTTTTTTTTTTGCATGTGTACATACATAATCAAGGATTCAGATTCTTACACAACAATATACCTCAATCAATTCAATTTATCTAGTGAATTTATCAAGTGCTGTAGACATATGAAGTGCGATAGAGTTGGTTCCAGGTTTCTAGGATACCAATTAAACTAAGAATAATTTAATTTTTCATTCCTTGGGTCTCATCACCATAAACTCTAGATTTGTGGAACATACTTTTTGCTTTCACACTGTGCATTCTTTGGCTTTGATGATCTGGGCTATGGGTCCAGTCCCACTTTTGCTCTTTTTTGATGTCTTTGAACAATTGTGTATAAACCATCACTAAAATAAAATTACCACCTCTGTAGACAGAAGTGTTGACTACAGAAGAGGGCTCAGTGATAGAGCTGTGAATGTAAATTATTCAGTGTTTTAATTCATCAGCTAAGCAGTCAAAATGAAAATCCTTTTTGTAAAGGGACATATGGGTAAAATTTTCAGAGAGACGCCGGGTGGGTTGACTCTCCTTAACTGTAGTTGTCTAAAAGCTAGGTACGGTGTCTCAGCGAGTCATCTCTGGCCCGTTGCGGTCAAGAGAGAGATGTATGCATGTGCTGAAGCTGGTTTACCCCACCCTAAGTATCTACAAGTGTCAGTGTGCAGATCTCTGGAGGTGAGTGGTGGTGAACTGTGACTGCAGAGGGCACGTGGAGCAGCATGGACCACAGGGCTGGTGCTCAGTGCCGTGCAGATACCTGTATCGGCTTTAAACAAGCTACCTGGCCTACCGGCAACTGCAGCAGCACACAGCTTTCAAATGCTTCTTTATACTACTCCTTATCATTCTTTAAACCTTTTTAAAAGGGGGCCTTAGTGCCTGCTTTTTCAAAAGCCACATCGAAGGGCTGCTCTTTGAAGTTTGTTACAATTTAGAATGTTGGTGAACCCCTCCTCGTTAGACATAAATAGCCAGTGTGTGATCTTTTCTGTTTTCTTCTTCCGTGCCTGCTTGGTTGAAACTCTCAGGCACTCAGTGCAGAAACGTCCATTGTGGTTTAAAATGTTGCCTTTCCCCATGCTGACGTGCTTGTTACTGTTCCTCTCCTAAAGGCTGTGGCCCCTACAGCTCAGCCGTAGTCTGGCTTTTATACGCGATCCTCATCAGCTTCACGGCAAAGTCAGACAGTTTAATTAGCCTTTATCTTTTGCTTTGGAAGAGTGAGCCCAGGGTATGCCTATTAGTGCCGTGAAGAGGTCTCATGCAGCAGTATTCATTGCCTTCAGTATGACACACAGTCATAAGCATCCCTGAGAATTAGGACAGCAGAATTACAGCACACGGATACTCGGACTCGGTATTTAGGTAGGGTTTGCGCTTTGCATGTATGCAGACTTACCGATCTATGTTACTAGTTTCACTCTTGATATTTGCTATTCCTGAAAGATGGGAACAAAAGAGAAACCTGATAGCAGTTGGCTTGTAGGGATGGTCTTTATTATAGACAGGTAGGAGAGAGCAGTAAGGACTCTGTGCTCGCAAAATCCAGGCAACAGTGGTTGTTCTTTAGACCCAGCTCGAGGATGAAGGAAGCTTTCTGGGAAGCGTGTTTACTTCTGTGTGGGATGCAAAGTAAACACCTCCCTAACTATATACATGCCATGCAACATTAAGAATTAAAATGAGAACTGTTTTTCTCTGGTGACTCGGTGTAAAAGGGAATAAACAGTAGATTTAAGGTATGTAACAAGGGGATGCTTACACATCAGATAAATAATATGTTGACATAGAAGAAATAGATCTTTTTGATTAAAGGGCAGATACCTCTAGCTCTAAGTCTTACTTTATGCATACGCTACAGACAAAAATTACAGTAGGAAAAGTCCATGTCTGAGCACTCAGAATTGGGAAATGCCAAGATTATGGTTATCAGTGCAGCTTTAATTCATGCCTCTCATGTGTGTGTGACAAAACAGTCCTTCACTGTAAGAGCATGTGCTGATTTATCCATAGGGCAGCAATGTCCTTTGGGATGGAGTGCGCCCACTTACTCTTACTCTTATTTTTTAGAGATCTGACAATATATAGTGCTTTACATGTTCAAAATGCTGCTGTCAGGTTGAGTTAGCAGTGAATGGTCAGTGCTTCTGAAGAATAAATCTGAAGGTCTCATACCCAGCACTGGGGAAAGTATGAACACACAGTGAATATGATCTGTGAACACTTTGTTTTAAGCAACTTAACTATTGTCACTACAAAAAATTGTGTGGCAGGAGCATAAAATCTGTGGGCCAGCAATCAGCTACCTTTGCCAAGCAGTAATCAAAGCTTTTAGCTGATAAAATCTAAGGAATTTCCATTCTATGAAATTTTATTTTTCAAAGTTTTATAATTTTACCAAATCTGGCTGGATTGCCATAGAGATTCTGAAAAAAAAAGACTCAACCTGCTGAGCCAAGTTTCAAATCTCCACTCCAAAATACAGTGACAAAAAAGCTCCTTCAAGAAAAGATTGCCAAAAAAGTTTTTCGAGGCGCTACATTTTCCCTGAGCTAAGTCATTTCCAGGAATGTCTGAGCCATTTTGGTCGAAATTGAAGAAATGTGTTCCTTACTCATGCAAGAAAAAATGGAATGCAAACAGTCAAAGTTCAGTAAAGTTGCAAGCAACTGAAAATTGGGTCTTATAATGGGAAACGTTGGGCAACTTTAATGATAGGCAGTCCTACCAGCCCCACCTCTAACATATTTAATCTACTGTGGTATTAATTTGCACTGAAAAATAATCTATTACCTTCAGTGGGAATCCTGCATAGAAAATTAACTCGGCAGTTGGCAGGGTCTCCTCGTGGGTTGCAGCAGCTCCGGTGTTGACTTCAACAGGTCAGGTCTTTGGCTGGTGACCGACAGGCTATGAGCGAGGTGCCACCTCCAGCAGCACAGGAGAGCACGATGTGACTGCTACCTGTGTGCTGGGGACATGTTGGAGAAGGCAACAACCTTTGAAAAAGATGAAACAAGGGCCACCGCAGCCTGCAGGGCTTCTGGAGGCATTGCAGGTTAGAAGGCAGCGTGCCTCCAGGCGCCGGTGTTTGGCAGGACTCTCCTTCCCCACCCCTAGCCGCTTCAGAGGGGTAATTTGGTGTGCGTACACTTCAACTGAATTGGCACAGTCTGCACAGACGTTGCGGGCTGTAGCACACAGGGAGTGTGAGCCGAGAGAGGTTTGGGCCGCAGACCGTGACTCCTCCAACGCGCCTGGGGTGCGGAGCCGGGCCTCCTCGCTGCGAGCGCTCCTGCACCTCTGGCACCCCTTCGCCATGCTGCGAGAGCCAGTGTGGGCAACAGTGCTTCTGAAAGGGAGTATTTTTAGGCAAAACTCCCTTGTGTTTAAGAACAACAACCACAGGAAATTAGTATTGAACACCCCCCCCCCCACCAACTCTGCCCTAAATAGCTTCCAGTGCAGCTACGCACTGCTGTCCGAGTCCCCTTTAGCAGAGGTGACAGGCAGCCACAATCTGTGTCCAGGCACCATCCAAACCTCAGGGTGGGCAAAATCTGGACCCAGCCTCATTGCTGAGGTCCAGCTGGAGTCAGTAAATGTGGAGAAAGACACCTTGGGCTCCCAAGAGCCTCCGGGGGAGGGTGCGAAGCCATGTCAAATCCGGGGCAAATGACCAGTCCTTCTGCAAAAAGAAGCTGGGCGTACGTGGGCGGTAGGTGCATCCGGGGCACAGTCTGTGGTGTTTTGGATACTCTGATGTCAGCCAGTGAAAAAACGCTTGCTCATTGTTACCTTCTCCTTTACGTGACTCAGAGCTGCTGAAGGTGTTGGGCCCATTTAAAACCAGCGGCGAGAGTTGTTTTAACAGGTTTGTAAATTGGAGGAGCTGAACAGAAGCCGGCAGTGTTGCGAGTTATACTTGAGATCTGCTCCTGCGTAGAAATCTTTCCCTCCTTCTGTGCAAAACACACAGTCTTATTTGAAGCTGCCTCAAGAAATGGCGCTGCAGGGAGCGCGCTCCTTGTCGAGTTGTTTGCCATTGACTGGAACGGGGCTCAGGGATGAGCGGTCCGCTGCATGTTTTTTTATTTTAAGTTAAAACAAACTTTTTTAGAGGCAGATTTGAGTGCTGGGCAAAAGGCACCTTCACAGGCAGTTTTATTCGCCTCACTACTACAACTTTGTTTAAGCTTTTCCCCACGCCTTTTACTATCACGGTGTTCCCATCCTTGGGAGCCAAGCAGCTTGAGAGCTGAAAGAGAAGTGTTGTCAGGAAGGTGATTAAAATAGGGATTGATGCAGCTGGGAGCCAGGGTTCAGTCACCTCTCTGGGCCTCTGCGTTAGTGTTATGTCAGACACAGTAGCTTTACCACGCGCGGCAAGTTTATGCGTTTTTTATTGTCTGGCGCTGCCAGAAAATGTTGACCCCGGAGTAGCCGTGCTGTGTAAGCAGTCAGCGGTGGAGGGCAGCGCGCTCCGCAAACCGTTTACGTTCCCTCTTTAATTTGTCGCTTATGGGTCATATCTTTTTACATTTACATTTTAAAATTAGTTCAGCGTGCCCTGAGCTTCAGTTCCAGAATCCACGCTGAAAACCTCCCAACTTTATGAGTTCTTAAAAAAATTCCAAAACCCCTCACTTAATTTATGTTCAGTATGCAGAACAACTTAAAGTTATGAGAAGGCTTCATGTTTTTATAGGGACACGAGTTTGGGGAGAGATTAGATTTTAGGGCTCATATGGAACATGGAACAATTGCGTGTATATGGTCATCTCTTCAAAGAGGATACTGTCAAGTGAAATTTGGCCCAAAAATTAAAAGAAAAAAAAGAAAGTTTTGGCATAAAACCCAATCTGGTCAAAATATAATGGTTTTTCCAACATAAATTCCATTAAAAGTAAAGCCAGACTCGGCAAACGCTTGAGATCTCCCATATGGACTGAAGAACAGTTTTACGTTGGAGCACAATGCAGTTTTTTGGAGTGCATTTGAGACTGCTCCTGTTTTGGAAGCCTGCTCATGTCTTGTTTGAATGACGATTTGGAGTGTATATAGAAAAAAACAATGTTAGCATATCTGGAACATCAACATAAAGGCTGTCTGTTAGAAGAAATGTTTCTTTTTAAAGAAAACAAAACACTCCTACCCTATGCCTTTTTTTTTTTCTTTCTTTAATTCTCATGTCAGGAAGTTTTGAAGACCAGCTCTCTGTGGCCAGATGAGTCAGGCAGGAATGTAGGAGGATGGTTCAGTGGCTGATGCATTTGAATGTGGGTCCTCCAGGTCTGTCATCTGCCCCTGATGTCTTTATGACGTTCGTGCATTTGAAAATCCGTCTAAGCAGATATCCAAACTTACTGATATCAGTGGAAACTGGGAAACTCTTCCTCTTGGCCTCAGTTCCCCCTGCGTGAAGTATGAATAGTGGGACTGCCCTACCCCAGGGGTGACATGAATATAGGAAGATGGTGAAAATAAAGGTGTTTGTTTACCAGAGTTATGTTTATAAGGCATGTTCCCATCCAAGGTATATCCCAATATGAGCCAGAAAGTCTCAGTTTCCCGTGATAAATTAAAACATCTTTTTTTTTAATTATTTATTTATTTTATATTAGTCCATCCTCAAGATGGGAAGAAGTGGGCTTTTTCTTCTGTCCTATTAGCTTTGAGCTGCACATATTGCTGCTCCGTATTTGTAGTTGTAGTAAGTATATGCAGTTGTTCCAGACCCCAATTCCTTCAACTCCTTGAAGACATTGCAGGAGGTAAAGGTGGCTTGTAGGAGTGAGCCTCTCATTAAATCAGCCCTTACTCAGAGTTAAATACCTAGTGCTGCTTTCACAGAATGGCAAGTACCAGGCTCTCCTAGTCCCTGCTTAGGAGCCTTACACTAGTACAGCTCGGAGAGAAAAAAAACAGACAAAATAGAAAGTCTGAAACTCTTGGATGGATAGACGTTCTTTCCACATTTCTTTTATACCACTGACTGTTGCTGAATGATCGCAATGCATATGCTTTATCAACCATACGTTTTCTGACTTTGGGGAGTGAATCGGCCACTTTTGTGGAGCCGAGGGGAGGAAGCTTTACAGCCGGCGCGGTTGCCTCCGTGCGCGTGTGTGTCTTGAGGGGTGGGGAAGGCAGACATCCTTAACCAAACATTTGCAACCTGCTCTTTTAGCTGGAATAGGAAAACTAGCTTGACAAGAATGAACGGCTTCGCCAAGCGACATTCAGGGGAGGTTGGTGGGATTTTAAACAAATCTCCTTAAGCAAGCATGAAAACAAGCTATTTAGCACTCATTAATGTCTCAGGTTAAACTCTTGAATAATTTGTCATGGTTAGGCTCTTTTGGTTTCATTGGTGTTTTTCTAGTGACTAACGAGATGACAGCTACACATGCTCCTCGGTATGCCACTGTTCACAATAGGGTTTAAAGTTGTGTATTTGTTATTGATGTCATTAAAGTGATGGATTTGAGCTTGGTTTCTGAGGCAGCCGACTGGGTGGTTAGGACTAATTTCTAGCAATGGTTTTGGAGGTTGAAACCAAAGTGTGTATAAAAGGAAATGTTTCTTCTTTTAAGCAAATAATTTGAACCCAGATGAATGAAATTTAAGCAAGTGGGCATCAACTCTGAGTTAATTTTGACATAGTTGTCTGGAAATCATCACCAATTAAAATATTTTTATGAGCTCGAATGTAGTATTGTCTTTCGGTGCTTATGTAAGAGAGGAACAAACTGCTTGTTTAACCCCAGCCTTGAGACTACTGGCCAGAATATATGACTGAAGTCATAGCCAACTGGAGCTGCAGGGAGGGCATGGGCCTTGGCAAACCTCACTTTGTAGGGGCAAGGCGATTTCCCTATCTGAACTGAAAAATACGTAAATTCCAGCAGATCACTTGCGCCCGACAGGATGTGCAGCTCTTTTGAAAATGAATCTCACCAAACACATTTGACATTTTTAGACAACGGTTACTAATAGAAAAGACAGACATAGCTGTTTGTATCCACCTCTGTAGTAAGGGAACATTTCTCTAGCATGGGGACTCCTGCAAAAATCCTGCAGAAGTCAGTGTGAGTCTTGGATGTGCAAAGAGGACATGAGCAGCTCTGGAGCCTGGGAATCCTAGTTCAGAGTAAAAATGAATCCCTTGCGTTGTTACAATCAGGTTCTTTCATGTGCTCTTCCAGACTGAATAGCTAGCAAGGTAGTTCCTTAATTTGTACACACACCTTTCACACCTGCACATAAAGAAAACCTTTGATGCCAAGTGCTTGATGGAACAACAAGATGAGTATATGCAGAATTAAAAGGATACACGCCACGCTCGAATGTTTTTATAGCTTTTTAAACTCTGCACATTTAAAATAATAATGAATACCCTGCCTGATGGGGAGGAGCAGTCTCTGTATTGTGAATTTGGCATTTTCATGAGAGCATCATTGGTTTTCGTCGTTTTTGCATTGCAAAGAGAGTTGAAATGTTGAAGACTTGAGTATAAAAATCTGTTGCTGTGTTTCCAACCACAGTCTCACTTATTCAATGAGACAGACTTTCAACATGTAAATTTTTCTTACTGGTGTAGAGTTTCTTGCATTTTCTTTTATTATGCTATATGCCTACATATGCATATATATATACATAATAGTACCGCATGCTTATGAAACAGCCTATCATGAGTTTCTGTTTTCCATTCCATAATTATCATCATTTGATTCTTGTGCAGTAGTGTACTTCTATTTTTCGGGCTCCCAACACTGTAGACAGATGTTCAAACATTTCAACACAAACAAAACTGTTTATATTTAACTTACAGAATCATTATAGCTTTGGTATGTACGCGTGGAATTTGCCCTACTGTGAAGTGTTAACACTAGACCTGTGCACCACTTCAGTCTGAAAGAAGGTAGACCTGAAATTGCACTTAATTTCAGCCTCCAGTTGAGTCCATACCGAGAAAATTTCAGGGCTTAGACGCATGATCAAGTTACAGGGGATGTCTGTGTTTCCACATGTCAGCTGAGCCACAGCAGCTGCCCGGTAGGTGTTCTTGGCCCCCCATAAATGTAAGTTGATTTGATTTAGCTTAGCCCTCAATAAAAGAGGCTTAAGATAAGTAGAATCGCTGCACACTTGCCACAGGCAGAGAGCACATGCGCAGATGGTTACCATCCAGGTCCGGGACATGGTAACCCATTCCACCCCGGAATTGGCTGTGTATCTCTATGGACCTGCACTGGCAATAGTCAAGCCAATTTTTAGATCACCATTTACATTCTCTTTTAAAAATTAGTTGTTGAATCCCTTAACACAGCTTGGTTTATTGGCTTGCATAAAAATAGTTTGCCAGTTCTCCTTTCTCAGCCCCACAAGCACTATTGCTCACAAGACAACAGCAGTGGAAACCGTGTTAGTGTTGTTTTGAGGGAGTCATTCAAAACAGAAATTATTTTATTTCTCAGCCTGGTTGGGGAGACACTTCTTTAGAGGGACTTTGACAGGTTTTCTAGGCCCTAAATTTTACCGGTCTTGACTTTTCAGATATTCTGGATATGGAAAAATACCTTGCATTTGTTTCCCTCAAACTCTGTAATTCCCACAGTCTATAATATTTAGTATATAGCAACCAAGAGCTGATTTAAGAAATTTGCTTTGGAAATCCCCTGCGGCCTCCTTTGCTTGCTGAGTAGGGCGAAGTTGCAACACTTCTCCGGGACATAGGCAACGAGCACGATTGTGAGCTCCGTGTGAGAAAGTGAGACTGCACCGTGACTGTGGGCAGACTATCAGTCAGGCTCAGTAAGTCGCAGCTTAGCATTGCTTTTGACTTTCGGTGTGAATGATTAACTCACTGACTCGTTTCAACTAAGAGTGAGTTATCTAAACTTGTACCTCTGGATTTATAACAACATATCCTTAATCTGCTATTCCTTAACATGTTATGACCCTCCTTAGACAAGGGATTTGAGAAAGTGGTGAATTTGTTTTTTCCAGTTTCTGCAGCCCCTTTGAACAGGCAGGATTTCCAGTTCCTTAACGCGCAATTCTCTGGGCCGTTCCTCTACTCTGTGTCTGCAATGGTCTAGCGAGTGGTGTCTGTCCCCGTACTAACCTTTTGGTGTCCCTAACGAGATTTGACTCTTATTATATGTAAATAGGGACAGTCCATGGATGTTCATAAACATGCATGTCCATGGGGAAGCTCCCATCTTTTCCCTCTGGATTAAGATAAGATTTTTGTAAGGGAGGAAAAGAGAAGAAAGTGGGTCAGCTTGGGGCATTTCCCTGAGCTCCTTCCTGAGCTCAGGTGGACTTTGCATTCAGCATTTCTCATGGCCACGTCCAGTGGAGGAAGCTGATAGCAGAACCTACTGTAAATACAGTAGGAAAGGCAGAAGGGGTCAGGGTGGAGGCATCTGCTATAAGCACCTTACCCTCCCTGCAGGTCTCCAGGGAGATTGGGAAATTTGTCAGCCCTGTAGACCGGCATGACACTGCTTAGGGAGGGCATGTTGCTTCGCCTTGCACATGCTTTAGCAGGAGGAATCCCAGGGGCTGGGGGACCTGAGGGCTCCTTGGGTGTCCTCTTGCAGCCACAGCTGTGCTGTCTGGGGAGGACGCCATCCCCCAGTGCTCCTCTCATCCGCATCAGTCAAAGCGAGTTGGCTTAGCAGAGTGCTGCTCCAAATCGGCGGTAGCTCTGGTCAAAGATGAGTGATTAACAGCAGAGAGAGGCCAGGCGTGATAACCTCGTCAACTGGCACAGCTGCAACCTGAAGAGGCCATGTGAACACAGCCCCGATTGTGTCAGGCTCGGTTACCCCCCATGCTGACAGCACGTCCAAGCTGCGTGATGAATAGCAGGGGCTGCGAAGTGGACAGGGACCAGGTTTCAGTTAAACGTCTTCCTGAGATTGGCTTCTGCTTTGGGAATGGGAAGTGAGCTCCAAACCATTAGCTGAGCGCCTAAGCAAGATTTATTTTTTAAAGCGTGATTTAAAAATTTATAGACTTTGTTAGGCAAAAAAAAGTTAGTCTAAGTGAGCTCTACAACAGTGTCAGAAAACCCTGAAAACGGAGGCTTCTCCTGGAAATGCTGACAGTGTACGAGCCATGAACCTGCTGCTGCAAGACCTAGTTGGTCATTTCTCCCCTAAGGGGGGAAAAATAATTGAGATCTATTAGAGGGGAGAAAGCCTCCAGGCTGTTTTAATCTGGAATTCTGCAGCTTGACGTTAATGAGAAAAGGGGGTTTTTTTGCCAGTTTTTGGCCAATTCATTTCTACATTACAGACAGTAGTAAATTGTCAAGTTGCTTGTGAAAAGTTTGGCTCAATGCATTTCTAAATGCAAGGTACCAGAGCAGTCACTGTGAAATCCCATTTCACTTTGGCTCACAATATTGCAATGACAGTTTGTTGTCTTTTGTAATTAATAACTTACTTTTCTGTCACTTCTCCATGCTGCCCATATAAATATTTCTGAAACGGAGCCTCTCATATTTGCTAACCTCATCTTTCGTTAGCAACAGGGAACACATGGGAGTAATTTGGGATGCCAGGTGGGTTCCTCTGTGTGTTACTGTCCAGCATGTCCCTCCCGTTCATTGAAGTGCTGGTGTAGAAAAGCTCAGGTAGAAAAGAAAAGCTGTGGAAAAGGTGAATTCTCTCCTGCTGCTGCACACATGTTGGCCAGGGTGCAACCGTAGAGTAAAGGGTCCCTGGTACAGCCACGAAATAACTACCGTTTCCAGTAGTGTACCCATCTCTAAAGGCTTACAGTTCACAGAGAAACAGAGCAGATGATTACTAAAATCGTAATTTTTGAGAAAGTAGACCAGAAAGTCTGGTGCTATTATCGCTAGAGCAGTGAATGGTTAGTGAATGGGAGGAGGTAAAACCACCCAAAAATACATGTACAGCAAATGCTAAGACAAGGAGGGAAAAATAAGATGAACGGAAGAGATCAAACAAGAAATGTTTGCTGGTCTCTGTTGGTTTGTTTTCTGGAGGAAGCTGCCAGAAAATAAAAAAGAGGAAGACAAAAAAATGGATTAGGTTTGTAAGGAATCAAACATGGAAGAAGGCAGGGAAAGAAATATGTGAATACTATTTATTTGGGCTGCTAGCTGATAAATTGTTTCCCTCTTAGTTGCCTCATTAAAAGCCAAGGATCCAGCATGTTTTGAATGATCATATAGATCACATTGATTTAAGTTTAGTAATTTCTAAGACATGGGACAGAGCATAACCTAGGGTGCTCTAGAACCTACTAATAAACTCTGAGCAGTCCTGATGGGAAGGGAATGATGTCTCACAAGCCCATAATTTTAAGATTAATTGAGGAAATGTCCCATTAAATTGTTATTTTCGGTGTTGGCAGTTTCCTGTAGACCTCAGTGCAGGGCAGATAGACTCCTTTCCCTCCTTGAGAGGATTTTGGCTCTCCAAAAGTGTTACCCATTAATTTTGGAGTATTATGAGTCATGTATTTAACACACTTTCTCCCCAGTCTGACATGGACAAGAGAGTCCAAACCTGCATATAGTAGTCAAGTAAACAGGTACCCAGTGTGTTCAGGTACAAGGAAAAAAGCTTTACAGGTTCCATCTTAAAGAACTAAGATGAGTGGAAATCCCCATCAAGATAAGGAACCAATAGTCTGTGCCATTTCTGAAAAGACCAAGGGAACACGAGTTTTCCAAAGTTTTGCCTTCAGGGCGCGGCATAAAACTAAGGTTGTTATCATTTGTGGTCAGAGATCTCATTGTACTTTCACCAGCACATTAATGTTGGCCTATGAATGCCAGCCATTACAACCATACGCGTAGGAGTTTTCACTGCTGCTTCATGTGATTAACACATTTTTATATGACTGCTGAGTTCCTAACTTCTGTGCAAAGTCCCCAGATTACCTGATGTTATTCATTGGCAAGGACACCAATTCTTGCTGGTCATTTGTAAAGCACTGGCGCTTGTTTTTATTACTAAGCTAAGACTGACTTCTTATACATAGTCATGGTCCTGCCTATTGAGCAGGTCTCTGTGCAGGTTTGGTCTCACTTGTCCATGTCAAACTGGGAAGAAAGTGTGTTAAATATATGACTTGTAATACTTCAAAATTAATGGCTAATACTTTTGGGGAGCCAAAATCTTCTCAAGGAAGAAGGTGACATTTTGGCTAAATGATTTCAAAGCAGGGTTGCATCTTGATAAACCAGGTTGCCTCTTTGAACTTTCAGTTCAACTGTCAGAAAGTTAAATCAATTTACAGAGTGAATCAGTGTTCGAGTGCAGTTTTCCTGTCTTTTTTTTTTGATCCTTATTTAAAAGCTCAAAACCGCTATGGGTAATTTCCCCAAGATCCACTTTAGACGTTTGTGGCGTGTAGCGTGAAGAGTAGGTGCAGCTGGCCAAACCCCGGCACTCTTATCCTTTTGAGCATTTTCCTCCTGTTTTGGTGAATAACACAAGAAAAGCTGCCGCCTCTGTCCCCACAAAACCAAACGCTAACTGGAATAGCTGTTTCGGCCCAAATCTTGCTTTTTTTGAAGTAAGTGGGAGTTTTGCCACGAACTCAGAGGAGAACTGGATCTGGCCATTTCTGCTGGGTTTAACCTCTATCTGCATTTGCCACACCTCAGTTGACAAGCAATTCTTCTGCTGAGGGACCTTATCAAGCATGAAAAACTCACAAATATTGTTCAACCACAACAATCACCACAGGAAACGTTGGCCTGAAATTTAGGTTTTGTTTTGAAAACAGAAGGTTTGGGGGGAGAAAGAGCATTGTTAAATCCAGCTTGGATGAAAATACGTTCGTAGCTTTTTTTAGAGTATTACAGAAAGACAATGCCGTTGCTAACGTCTTCAGTATTTCTTCACTGTGTTGAAAGGCTCAGTCAGAGCTTTTTGCTCGGGCATGGGACCGAGAAAGTACTGTTGACTTAACAAACCAACCTTATTTGGTTGTATTAGTAAGGGCAGCTTTGATAATGGTCAATACACTTTTACAATTTTATCAGAGCTGCAGTTGCTTTGTAGTAAGACGTATCGACGCCACAGCTAGGAGGGAGATCTTTTGGTACTGTGGTCCCCAGACTTGAAATGGGAGAAAATTCCCCAGACATTACAACGCAAAGGGATAAAACGTGGGAGGGAAAGCAGAGAGGAAACTGCCTTGCATATGGCACCGTCAGGAGTTCAGCACAAAACCTCCGCCCCGTAGCAGAGCATCCTGTGCCCGTCCCGCCTGCAGAAACCTAAGGTGATGGCAGATGCAGAGCCGAAGAATTGAGAACTGGATTTTACTGTTTACATTACTATAATTTATCTGTAGCATAATGTTGAAATTGCCACTAGAAAAAGATTAGAAACATGTTTCCTGCTCGGTTACTTTGCTGCTCAGGCCACACACATGCAGAGTGTGCCATTAACTGTTGCAGAGCTCCCATGCCCAGCGGAGGAAGGTGCTCGTTCAGTAGCCTCAAGCTGCGCCAAGATTTGCAAACCATCAAGAAAACAACCCTGTGCACCATTCGGTTGTGCCCTGTGTTTTGCTGCTGGTATATACCTGATTTCTGATGTGATCTCATAGTCCCAGTCGCTTTTTTCTTTAAATTTACCTTTTCGATCTGAAGAAATCAGGTTTTTACACTATGAAAAATCCCCTGATCCTGTGGCAAACCTTATTCTCCTTCCCTCACCCCTTTGCTACCAGGAATTATGTCTTTCTAACACCATAGGCAAATTGGCACACTAAAAGTATGTGTATGCTTTCTTCTGATTTAATTGGATTTGCTAGTCTGAAATATAGCATGTTTGCTAATTCCATAAACTAGCTACTGTAACTAAAATCAGACACAGTTACAACAAAAAAGCCAGATTGCATTTTAGTCCAAAAGGGATATTTCCACGCTTTAAGGGTGGTCTCCCTTCTCCCTTTAAAATATCCTTTAATCACTGT
The DNA here is from genome assembly GCF_000699105.1 of Pygoscelis adeliae. Classification (NCBI taxonomy): domain Eukaryota; kingdom Metazoa; phylum Chordata; class Aves; order Sphenisciformes; family Spheniscidae; genus Pygoscelis; species Pygoscelis adeliae. The sequence goes on along the minus strand of NW_008824359.1, from coordinate 4,784,542 downwards.
GTGTCTTGGTTAACATCCCTGTTTTTACAGGATTCCTGTAGTTTACATTCAAAGTTGGATAGGTGATGTTTTAATACACGTTTTACTATTTCGAGTCAAAGCGGTTTCATTTTGCCTGGATTTTTACCCATTGTTGATTGAAAGATTGGAGGTTTTATACTGCGATCTATCTAGTTGAGGGGAAAGATTGGCAGCCCAGGGTGGCTCTGAAAAAAGTTGTCAGCAAAGTCTCCGCATGGTGCTCGTAGCATAACCTAACGCTGAAATTTAAGACTATATTTCAATTTCCTTGTACTTAATGCGGGGCACCCATTTGTACTTAAGGCCTGTGCTATTTCAGGGTCAAATGTGGGAGGTGAAATAATTGCGTAGGAAACTTCAGCAAGGGGAGAAGTTTCCCTCTAGAGATACGGTTGATTCTGGAGGCTTCAATCGCAGTTTTGCTGTCTACCAACCGAAGGGAATTAATGCAGCAGTCAGAGGCAAGCCTCATGCAATGCGACAGGTGCTAATCTTCCAGGAAATTCATCTTACATCCCACCCATTAAGGGAATTTTATGTAAAAATGGTTTAATGTCTCTTTAAAGGTGTCAGCAAGCATGTGAGGACCACACAGCTTGGGTTCCACTGAAAGTAATGGAGTGAAATTGTCTGCATAATTATTTTAGTTGGATTGAGAATCTGCAGTCCTCTCTTGCTTCAGGAAATAAACCTCTGTTAAAACCATATGGCAGTATTCTCAGAAGAGACGTGATTACAGGGCCACTTCTCTTTCACATCTCCAGGCAGAGTTGGAGAAAGTTGTTATGTTTGTGCATAATTAATCCTTCTTTTTCTTTGTGAGCAGACACAAAAATGTCATTTTTAGCACGTGTGAGGGTGCTGGTGTGTTTGTTTGCAGACACACGTAAGCTTGCTTTTCAGTGTACTGAAGCAGCAGTAAATGGCGCTGCCTCCAAACAAAATTAGAGACACGGAAGGAATGCACCATCATGTGTGCACACCAAAACTGCATAACAGAGAAACTCCATCAGAACGAGTTATGCTTAAGTTTAGGATAAGCAACGGTACTTTTAGAAACTACAGCCAGTGGAAATGATGTTACCGTACTTTAAATGAGGCCACTTAACTCACACGCACACGCAAAATAAAATACAAAGGGCAAGTTTTAATTACGGTGCACCTCATCCTTCTCTCTGGCATGTTATCTCCTGCCACTTTCACAGGTGACTGTGAGATTAGCCTGGTCTGGTGCGATGAGGGATGTGATAGCCTTTGGGTTATCACCAGTGTCACATCTGATCCTGCTGAGGTGCGGGATCGTGGTCCTGCTCCTGGGTCGGCGTGGGCAGAGCCTGGCTCCTTGTGCTCAGGATACTCCCAGCAGCCATCAGGAGCTGGGTACCCATCCCTGCCTGGCAGGGCTGGGGGAGCTGCTCCTTACAGGAGAAGGCCTTTGACGAGTTTTTCGTGTCGCTGTTTTTGTGAAAGCAGAGAAGGAAACATCCAAGCACTAAATACGAAGGTGTGAAAACCACAGGGCTTGGTAGAGGTACAGTTATGTTAACTGTCAAGTGAGCGAGCCTTGACTTTCACTTTAAATTCAGTGGCCACAATTCTCCTCTTACATCAGTTTTATACCATTGTGCGTCCATTTATTTTAGTGAAGATTTATGCCAGAATCAACAAGAAAGCAAGAAATACAATCAAAACATTAGCGAACACTAATATCGGCCATTCTCAAACACTGTCAAGAAACTTTATCAAAGAAAAGCAAAACCGGAAAAAACACTCTGCACTGTCAAATCTGAGTGATGTGCAGGAAGTAAATTACACCACGCCTGGTGAGAGAGTGAGCGTCAGGGATAGACGTTCTGTTCAAATGATGCAGTGAAATATCAGCAATGTGGAAAAAGGAGCGTATTTTCCCTACTGTATACAAGATACATAATTTTAAACCAATGTCCTGTTGGAAATGCTGCAGATGCTGGGGGGTAGACTTGGCCTCTTGACAGCAGAGCACCCTTGGCAGCAGTTTGGCCATCTAGATCCATCAGGGATGAGAAATTGGGTTCAGTCCTAGTCTAATGTTGGTCATTTGATGAAGGGGAACCGTTAGCGCATAGAGTTTTCTGTCAAGGGAGGAATAACTTGTTTGTGCATCAAAACTGGTCAATGATGGGGAAACTGACAGCCAAACTCCTTTTCTGCTGCCAAAAGGAGAATAATCCCATGGGCCTTGTGGAGCAAAAGGACGAGGACTGATCCGTCCTACCTGCAGAAGAGTTAAAAACCAAATTTCTTTCTTTGTCATAGTGCTGAGCTCTCTGTCGACTTTTAATGAAAAAATTGCTTTATTTTTTTAAGCCTCGACTTGCTCACAGTTTGTGTTGAAGCTGGAAAAAGTTTTCCATCCCTCTTTTCTGTTGTTGCCTTTTTACTTCATTTAAATTGGTTAAGACAGATGAGTTTTACTTGTAAAAAAAACCCAAGGCAACGCACCACTAAAAGATATCCAATTTCTTCAGCATCACCGGCGTTGCTTGTTTTACTTTTCTTGGACAAAAGAGGAAGAGCACTTTGCGTTCTATTTTCCATCATTCTTTGATGGAATTAAATCAGGTTTGTGCTTAAAGAAAAAAGAAACCCCTCGTATGTACGCGTTGTCCTGTAATAAATGCTGCCAATGGCTTGAGTGTGCCTTATTTTCTCCATGGAAAAAAAGCAAGCAGTAGGGCTAAAAGGTAGACTACACAGCTTGTATCTAAAATTCCATAACCGAGGGATCAATTTTTTGCCTCGCAGACACATAACTGTAACCATTACAGTGGAAGCAGCTATATTACTCCTTAAAATGAGTCATATGACATTAAAAACAAAGCAAATAATAAAATTCAAATTTGTGCAAGCTGTAAAGACTTCAGGGCCAGGCTGTCTCCCACTGAAGACAGTGGCAAAGTCTCTATTCATGGCTCTGGCGGATGGCTTGGGCCCCATACAATCCCATTTTTCCAATTGGAGGTTTGTACTTTTTTATCCTGCAAATTAAATGAGTATTTGCCACCCGCAAAATAAAACCCAAAGAAAGAAACTTGCTTTAAATAGAACGAGTTATTGAGATGATATTAATAGCACAGGGATGATGAGTATTTCCAGAATTTAAGTACTTTAGTGTTATTTCTGCTTGTTTTAAGAGAGCAGAATAAAGTATCCTTGCCACTCTTGCGTTGCAGAGATGTTTTCCACTGGTGCACTGTAGTGGGCATCCAAACGTAATGACTCACCAAAATAATAATAAAATAGTTAGAGATTATTCGAAGCATGTGCCAGTGATGATCCATTGCATTCTAATGTCTTTCCAAGCTCGAAGCATATCTATAGGTAGGGCTGTATGTGTGTGCTTGTGTACATCTTCAAAGGCTATTAATTTCACAGCTGCCCATTTGAACGACTTGTGATTTTTATAACTAGACATTTACAGCTTCTGTTTCTTTGATTTTCCTTTTTCCAGTGGATTGCACCGCAATGTAATGCCCAAGTGGATTTCTGTTTAGCAGTGAAATAATGGAGTAGTTACAGCAGGGTGGAAGCAAAGCCTGTGAGCTATAGTCTTCCTTAAAAAATGAACTTGGGGGAAGATTGTGCAGCTCAGGGGACTGGTGATAAGACAGAGGTTTCCCTGTCTCATATGCTGCGTCCTGTCCAGTGACCAAAAATTAGTGCCCTCTGAGCTCCCCTGCTGTACAGACAAGGGAGAATCATGAATTCAGAAATAAAAATCAGGTCTTGTTTGGACTGACCTTCTCCACCATGCCTTGAAGAGAAGCCCACTTTCTACTAAATTCGATATGGCTAGAAGCAGTAGAAGAGGTGTTTGGGGTTTCTGTGGGACGTGCTCCTGAAGAGCTCCCTGCAGAAGCAGCCGGAGCAGTTGTAGGGGGCATCTTGCCTGTGGTAGCCCTGGCCTTTCCCAGGCTTTCTCCGGGTGTTCATCAGCGTAGTTTGCCGTGCTGTGAATGGCATCGCCCACTGCTTGTGTTGGCCACCCTCCAACTCCGTCTCACAGGCGCATCCCCCCTACCGCCTGCATTCCTGGGGATTTGTTACCTTCTGGTAGCCAAACGCACAGGCAACCAGGGCAGGGGGCAAGATTTATTTTCCAGGACTCTGTTTTCCTATTGTTTTTAAGTTCACAGGAGGCTCCCCGTTACTAAACAAACTTTACAACTGTCGGCAAAAGGGTCAGTCCCCTGCCAGAGCCCTTTAAAAAAAATTACATTCCTTGCAGCCAAATGCAGTTGTGTCACGCGCCTCCCTCCCCTCTGTCCCCCCTGGGGCTTTCGGTACGAGGCGTCGCCCCTGAGCAGGTTAAACACCTGGCTTAGGCACTGAATTAGCAACCTGCAAAGCCCATAAGGACAGGCTTGACTTTGGCCAACAACGTGCATCTCATGCGCTTGCAATGCTTTGCTGAGTTTTGGGCATGATGTTATTAAACAGCCCGTCCGGGGCAGAGGCAGTCAGCTCGGGGGGTTTAGTGTGAGGTGAATGTATGCAGGGCTGGAGTTTCTGTAGCAAGGACGGGATTTGTGTTTGTGTAGCTCACAGCAGAATGTAGCTTTTCTTTTCCGCCAAAGAAAAAAACCAATATCCAGTGGAGATAGTTATGAATGAAGCACTTCCAGGAGCAAATAATGCAAATAATGAGGCTGTCTTGTTGGAAAATCCCAGGATTTTATAGTCTTTCACTGCGCTGAGG
>NW_008824359.1:4771099-4779761 GCF_000699105.1 Pygoscelis adeliae | reverse complement strand
AAAACATTTTCTTCCAGGCTTAGTGGGATATTTTCCCCAAGAAGTTTGTCATTTTGATGTCCCTTGTTCTTCATACTGGCATGGAGAGAAGCACGTAGGTTTTAGCAGAAGGGGACGGCCAGGGCTACTCTGTGTGAGACCATCTTTCTTGAAGTAACTAGCAGACGCACAAATAAGAAAGCGCAACCAAAAGCAATTGTGGACTAGTAAGATGTTAATGGTCTTCTGGACCTTCATCTGGGATGCAGGAACACTCTCGAGCATTGGACATGAAATTCTAGTTTTACTTCGTTGTGTCTTCCCTGAAAACTAGTGAAAACTCAGAGTCATGCTTGCTAAATTAATGGTGAAATCAGTCTTGTAATATCCACTGCGAGGCAAAGAAATGACAGTTATTCTGAAGTTAGAGCCATAGGAAACTCTGGCACAGAGGGGTTAAGACCAGCGTTTCCAAACTCAGGTTCCTTGTGGTCTGGAATACCTGAGCAGACACGGCCCGCGTTTCACTGTGCCCTTTCATGGCAGCTGGAGATGCTGAACTCTTTGCAGCATCAGGCCCACAGTTAGCATGAGCTGCCTGACTTGGTGTACTCATGTTAAAAATATTGTGTACGTGACTTAACCAAGCACAGACAATCACTCAGTCCTAAAACAGTAGGGCTAAAAGAAACCTCAGGCGACCTAGTCCATTTTTCCTCAGAGGAAGTATTATATATACTTAGATCATCTCTGACATCTGTCCAAATTCTTAAATCCTCCAGTACCGTGCCTTCCACGTACTTACCAAGTCTGGTTTTTGTGTTTTTTTTCTTTTATACTTAAAAAGGAGTTTGCTAATATCATACATTAATCTCTTAAATCTCCTTTACCTCAAATGAAGCCAGCTTTTTCTTGTTCTGTTCTCAGCTGACATAGAGATCAATTGATTACCATTTTCTGTAGAAAACATTTTACTCTTATCATGTCCTTTCCTGCTCGTCTCTTTTCTAGACTAAACAAATGTATTTCCTTCAACTTTTCCATGTAGATCATGCTTTCTAAATCTCTTATCGCTCCTGTTGCTTTTCTCTGGATTCTCTCTCATTTGTCTGTATCTTTCTTAGAGGGTGGTGTCCCAAACTGGATAAAGCAGTCCAGCTGATGTCTCACCACTTCTGAGCAGAGTGTAATAGTTACCCTCTATGTCTTCTATGCAACTTAACCAGTAATCTTTCCCAGAACTGCATTTACTTCATGTTATTTTTAAAAAGACAGAATCCTATTATTGACTCACATTCAACTTGCGACTCACATTCAACTTGCAACTCCCTGCTCCCCCCAGATCTTCCTCCGCAGTGCTGCTGGCTAAATAGGTTTGTCGTGGTGGTGTATTTGAGCATTTGATTTCTTGCTCCAGTGTGTAGTACAATGCACTTAACTTTTACTGCATGTCATTTTACTAGTGACATGTCAAATATCATTTCTCCAGTTTGCTAAGATCATTTTGAATTCTGACCCCTTTCTCCAAAGTCTGGAGGACTCCTCCCTACTGGATGTCATCTCAAGATTTTATAATCATGCTTTGTATTGTGTCATCCAAGTTACTAAAGAAAATAATAAATATTAATTGGCCGAAGACACATAAAATACCTTCCATTTCAATATCATTAGTGATAGTCAGCGGGCAACCTTGTAACACCAAACTCACATCCAAGCATTCTCTATGGCTATGTTTTAGCCTTTAAATGACACTTTCTTTCCCTCAAAGACTTGAAAGCAGAGGTTAATCCATCCAGCTTCCACCTGAGACAGAAATGCCCCTGCTGCCGTTGGCAGATAGAGGTGGAGCATAACAAGGGGATAAAAACTGCGACTCACCTCCAGGACTGTTGGCAGGATCTTCAGGCCAACGTTTCTTCTCTTAAGCCCAGCTGCATCATTTATTTGCTGCTTAAGGCTCTCCGTCTTCAAAACTTGCGCATCGTGTAGGTGCAAGTGCTCTGATTACACAGAAAGTTGAATACCTTCTGCAACGTGAAAGTTGCCCCAGTAAACCCACTCATTGCCAGCAGCATGAGGCTTTTTTACATGCTTGAGTGTATGAATAAGAGCAAAGAACAGCATTAATTTTTGCTGGGGGAACCACCAATTCTTTATACCTTTCAGGAGGAAGAAAGGGAGACATCCATCAAACTGTCATTACAAATTTGGTGCCACAAACCTAAGCTCATGAAACCGCCAGGAATCTGTAAACCTTTTAAAGGATACGCCTGTTTTTGACATTCAAAATAAAAAATCTTTAGAGATTTTTGTGGAAAACGCTGATGGGCCAGCAGCTAAATGACATTTCTCAACAGTCAGACAGACTCCACACAAACTGAATAGTTGTCCAGTTTTAGAAGGACAGGTTAATTACTTTCTGTGCTATGCCCAGGAAGAAATAATACTTGGCCTGTTTTACTTACTGAGTAGGAAAAGATGTCTGAGGGTGGTTGTTTTTTTTTTTTTTAAAGGCTGCTGCATCTGGCTTCTGCCTCCGTATAGCCTGAGTGTAGGTGCCCTTTATATAACAATAACTTGACACTACTCAAAGTACTTGGCGCTGCAAGCAGGGGAGTGGAATGCAATAAGAACACTTTAGCAGGTCTGAGGGTGAGTAAACTCCAGTAGCTTTGGAAGGAGAGGGTAGGGTTTTCAGTGTATGTCTCTCCCTTACTTGGCATTCGCAGACAATAAGAATACAAGGATTAACACAGTAGACTCCGTTTATTACACTTGGGTGGATAAAGCAATTATCTGTCTATCATGGCTGTAGTAAATTGTGCAACAGCATTAACATGGGTGGATACGTGGATAAATGCTACTCTGCTACAGAGGGTGCTGATACACAAGATAATCCTTGAAGTCGAACTTGTAAAGACTGTTTTCTTTTGGAGTTTATATCATGTTACTCCTGCCAGTGTAGATTGAAATGGCATCTTTTTTATTTTTAACCACGTTTTCAGGTTTCTTTAGCCATCTGAATTTTATTAGTAAGGTTATTTTAGAAATATCCCACTTTAATCAAGTTTAAACAATCTGCTTAAAACCTGCTGCATGGATATAAACACAGTAGTCTTCTAACACAGCAAAACAATCTGTTGAAAGATACAGTGCAAACATGCACACATCCATCTATTATTGCTTAACTGTTGTTTCTTCCATGCCTGAATTCCCATTGTAACCGCAGCGTACAGCCTGCAATACGCGCCTGGTTTTGGGGGTGTAAAACAAAACCAAAAATGAAAATGCACCTTATTGATGTCTAGAGAGCAGAGCAGTGTAGCATCGGACAGCTCTTAGACTAGATTTAAACTAAGCGCCTTAAATCTGGTTTAATGGCTGTGTTTACATCACCCCCCCTTTTCGTTCTTTTAAAGTAATCGGGTTTCGCAAGCGTTAAGAAAACCATCCCCTCCTGCCAGCTGGAGGGAGGCCAGTTCAAGGAGATTTTTTTTCCTCTCCCTCCCCTCTTGCCCCCTTCATTTGCTATGATCTTTACTGCCGGTCACTACAGCAAGCAACAGAAGTTGGCGGGTTCTTTATAGGATAGCTACCTTTCGGCGGGGGGAGAGCCTTATTAAAAGATATTGCTGGGTTAGAATGATAAAGTCAGAATGAGGAGCTCTTGCGCTTTTGCGGGACAGCCCTTGCTCTCCCTCTTCCCCCCTTCTGCTAAAAAAAGGGGGAGGGGAAGGGGGAGAGCGTAACAGATACCAGCATGCAAAGGGAATTAAGGCAGGGATTGAGGCTTGCGTGACAGTCTCTGTTTATATGAGTTGTCTTTAATGTCTCCGAGCAGCGATGCCAGCAATGTTTAGCTGGTTTCCTGGCACACGTGCACACAGATTCCTTTGTGTTCATGAAGGATGGATAAAGGTGAAGGCAGAGCATCGTGGCGCAAGGGGGTCCCACCTGCTCCCTCCCCGACCCGGGTGGTTTGTGCCGATGTTCGTACGGGGTGTTGCTCAGCTTTGCAGAACAAGCTTCAAGATCCAAGTCAGAATTCAAAAGCTTTTCAAAAAAAAAAGAGAAAGGAAAAAAAAAAACCCCAAACCACTACAGCAAGGGGAGACCTTGCTCATTTACTGGCGAGCCGAGGCCGTACCGCAGCAGAGGGGCAGAGTAGAGGGCAGCGTGGATCCTGCAGTGCTGGGACGAGTTGAAGGGTGGGAGGGAACCGGTGCAATAGCAGTTCCACTCCAGCCCCTTCCTGCTCTGCTTGTCCTTTTTCTCGAAGCACCTTTTTGATTTCATTCATTAAATCTTCCGGTTTTGCTGTTTTAACACAACTTCCCCTGCGCAGTCTTCCTGGCCGGCTCAGCCCCTGCCACATGCCCCTCATCAGTCCCTTGTCTGCCGGAGGAGCAGCCTGGAGCCCTGCTCCCAGCAGGCGTTTTTCGCCTCTCTATGTAGAGAAATTTTGGGAGCGAGAGGCTCCTTTGCAGCTGTTGCCATTTGCTGAAAAACCCCGACCCCTGGGTCTGTCTTTCAGCTGGATGCACGCTTTTCACAGATCCCAGCTGAATTTTAAAAAGCATTGATAGCACTTTATATCCTCAAAGGCTTTGCAGTGGTTGAGTTAGGTTCATTCCCATGGGCACGAAGGGACACAGGTTATACACCCATGGGATCGTTTCCCCTCACCCTTCCTGCCCCTTCCTCCCTTCGACCTGCTGGAAGCTCTGACTTTGTCCCGTGCCGGGCGGGCTGCCTGCGAGAGGAGCTGAGCTGACATTTGCTTTTGCTCCCAGTAAGTCAGTGGGGAGATGACCATCGACACCAGAGATGCTCTACGGGCTTGACCTCTACGCTGAGGTTCAAACCTGCCCCTGCCTCTGCTCACCCCGGGTTGGAGCCACAGCTCCGGGAAAACAGTAGCGTAACTGGTTCCCCTGGGAGCTGGATCTGGCCCTTTTGGAGCTGTACCAGTAGTCTGCAGACCTTCAGGAGAGCAGGGGTCAGGGAGGAGGAGCTCAGTGGGATTTTGGCAATGGGCCACGTTAGATCCGTTGTATAGGAACTGAGCCCATCCACAGCATACGTTCCTCTGTCTTTATTTATTGCCATTTTTTTGCAGTAGTTTCAGGTACAGGCCTTACCTGCTTTGGGTAAAAAATACGTCTTCTTTAAGAACAAAAAGAGACAGGGTCTTGTTTTCTGCCTGCGTCTGAGTGGCTCCTGTTGACACTAATAGGGTTCTGTGTACAGTTGGGAGAATAAGCTCTCCAGTCTAATGCAAACTGGTGCCCTCAGCTATTTAAAAAACAAACATCTTTTTTTTCTCCATTGAGTGAATTAACTGCAGTTACTGCACCTATGTAGCTCCTTGTTTTATGAACTATAAAAACCTTTCCTATGCACAGCCTATGGCCTAATTATGTAATTATGTCTCTTGGGTGGATTATATTTTTCTTCTCATAATTGTGTCTTTACCCAAGAGACTGGAAGGGTTCCAAGCTTTTCCCTTTCCCGGGTAAAAATTGTTTGGCTCTTTTGTGTTTTGGGTTTTTTGTCATGAACTTTGGATTGGGTGCGTTCGGTAGGACTGGGTGGGGGGGAATCCAGCCCGGGGATGACAGTTTGTCACAAGACAAGGGACACAAGAGGGACCCTTGTGACTTGCTTCAGAGATTTTCCCTTGCAAAGAGCTGACATGCATCTTCTGGGCTTTTGCTGATTTATGGCGCTCTCATTTTTACCTCCAGAGCATAGATTGACACTGCTTTGGAGTGACATCTTGCTGCAATGATGTATTGTCTGAAATTTGCAACAGAACAATGAATATTTTTGCTTCATGCTGAATGCTCAGTGTTATTCAGTCCCCGCACAACAGCTGTTAAGAAGCCTTAGGCTCAGGTCTCAACTCCTTTACCGGGGCACAAATGTGGCTCCCTTGACTTCAGCTTTACAAGCCTGTAGCTGGATTCTCAGTCCAGCCCATATCAGTATCTCCCAGTTAGGTCTGATCCGTAGGACCAAATGGGATGAAATGCAGGAAGACATCTAAAGAGAATTTAAAGAGAATTTGTGATGGAATTCAGAGGATGTGTAACCTATTTTTTTTGTGGTGTGAAATTGTCTTCTACAGTGTGTACACAGAAATATGTCACTAGTGTGCTAGTATTAAAAGAGACATAATCGGAGTGCTTGTCTCAAAGACATATAATGTTAGTAGGAAAAAAAAGTGCCCATTTTTTACCTTTTTAAAGCACTTCACCTTTGGAGAACAGTGGGAATAATCAAAACTTGGGTTCTTGGGCTCTGATGTGCCTCTCTTGAAGTCAGGGAAAGCTTGGGGTGTATAGGCTATAAATTCATAGCTTGTAAACTAGATGATTCTTCTTCTTTCTGCCACTCCTTAGCCTGAAGGAAAGTCCCTTTTCCATTGAAGTTTTCTTCTTTTTCAATCTCAGCACTGAACCCAGAGCCATAGAAAGCCTCGGTTACTGGCCCTGGCATTTGAAGGATTTTTATTTTGTTTGCCTTTTCCAGCTGTAGTCACTCCATGGAGTGACTCTCCAAACTTCACCAGCTGATGCTGAGCACACTCATGGCATACAGCAAACACAAACCGTGGGGGTATTTCATGTTGGGTTATCACCCTCCATTCTGCTTGGGAAGTCCCAGCAAATGTGTCCCCAGCAGGTGAGAGCCCAGGTTCTTGTTTTCATGACCTTTCTGCCTTCCCTTGGCTCTTTTACAGAGACACCTGACTCCCACGATACTTCTTGTTGTTAAGGCAAAAGCAAAAAAGATAGAACTGGGCAATGACTGAAAATAGCTAACCCGCTTGAGAGTGATAAAAGCATCTGTTGAAAATCTGGTAACCAGATCTCCTTGGTAACAGGAAAAAAAACACACACACAAAAAAACTGGCGGGTGGTGCACACGGTACAAAGAAAGGGAGTCCCTGAGTGTCAGCATCTGGCGAGGCCACGTGTAGCATAATCTGATTAGTTTTCAGTTCCACACCCACAAGCTGAAAGATAAAAACGCACACCCCTCCTCCCCGAGGAGGTAAAAATCTTCAAGCATCAACACCACATTTACATTCTGCAAGTCAGCCTCTTCCATGGCCCGATTTACATCTTGACTTCTCCAGCAGAGCGGTGGAAGTTCAGTGATGAGAGACGAGCTCACGTCCCTTTCCAGTTACCACATCCAGCAGACTCAAGATTGCCTTGCTTTGATCTGGGAGACATTCCTTCATTTAGTTTAAACTGAAATGATTAAGCTGGAGATGAAGCCTCCTCACATCTTCTGCCATGCCTGGGACGTGATAATTGAACATTAGCTTCTATGGGCCATTTTAACATGTTCTGAGGCCGCCCTGGACTGGCGAGCTGAAGCAGCAGCGCAGGCACGGTCCTGCTGGCTGCAGTTTGCACTGACTTTATTGCACTCTCTCAGTACTATTTTCTGGTTTGGTTCATGTAAAATGGCCAAAACTGGTACTGGGGTGGGTTAACGGCAATGCTTTCTGTCTCCAGAAACTAATACTCAGGTTGGTGTTTGGCTTGAAATAGCTGAGTAGTGGTAAGAGACCAGAATATTGCTCGTCATTTTGGAGCGAATAATGGATTTCTAATATCTAACGTTTTGTACTATCACAACAGAAAAATCAGAACAGCTTGTATAGCTTTTGTCTATTAACTCTCAATTTTTCTCATCTCTTTCCCATCTCCTTCCCTGTGACCTGATCTATTCCAGTGGCCGCTGGGTCCCATCCTTATTCAGTAACTCATGGGACAGCCTCAATCTTTCTGACTGCATTTCGTATCCAAGACTGCCTGTGTCCGTAACCATTTTGTCCCCCTCCAAGCCCAATCCATTCCTCAAAATCATCTTTGTAACAGAGCAACTGGCACTAAATGTAGTGTTGCAGGCATTGGGATAGCTGCAACATTATTTTACTCTATTCTTTATGTAGATTTTATATGGCTTTTTAATGTACTCACTGCTGCAGCAGATCACTGATTCTCCCTGAGCTATCCACACTTGCTACCCTAATCTTTTTTCCTGAAATAAAATTACGCCTCATGACTGAGACCAAGGAATACAGCTTTTCTTAGCACACTCCCCTGGGATCAGGAATTTCTCTGTCAACGGACACATATATCAATGAGAGATGAAAAGCAGCTTGTGGAATGAGTTTTAAACATGTATCACATATTTCATTGCTGCTGCTTATGTGCTACTCAGAAGGCCTTTTTAGAGTGTTTTCAGCCCATACCTCATGGCTCCTCTGTACTTAACAGGATTTTATTTTTTTTTCTGCAGAGGAATCAGGGCAAGAGATTTATTTAAGTTGCCTACACTTCTTTGTGAGCACCTCCTGAATATGAAGTTTTTGTTGAGTTTCCTGCTTACTTTCAATGTGAGCACGTCTTAGCTTTTATCAAAGCATAGTAACCCGTAACGTGCGAAGCTGTAATGTAATCTCATCTCACTGGGACATTTCGCTGGGGGAGTGTGGCTCCTTCTGTGGATCTCTTTGTCACAACATGACTCCGTGTTACAACCCTAAATTTTAAATGTCCAGAAGGGGAAGGCAAGTCTGCCTTCGGCCCCTTGCTGGTTTCTGGGGACTTGCAGTTCCATTGATGCCTGGGGTCTTCCAGATGTGCATATAGCTCTCTTT
>NW_008824359.1:4751789-4770997 GCF_000699105.1 Pygoscelis adeliae | reverse complement strand
TAGATCATTTCAATTCAACCAGATGTGGGAATCTTTCTTCTTATTTCTTTTTTTTCCCCTCTTTTTTTCCTCTTTATTTCCTTTTTTTCTTCTTATTTTCCCCCTACCTACACTGAAGTGCACTGCTATCCTGCTGGAGTTTGTCTTGCTGTGTGTGACCTAGTTCATTATAATAATAATACACATAATTAAATATAGACTCTTCTCTAGCAAAGCTATGCACGGGCAAACAGAGCGTGATGAAAACAAAGCTGGGGGTTATCGGGCACAGGTTGGTGCAGGAGTGGTGACCTATATAGCAAGTGTTCACTGAGTTATCTGAAGATAGTTAAAATAGCTTGTGCACCAGTTTGTTAGTGATTCTTTAGCAAAAAGGGCACTGTGTGAACATAGCACAGGATTTTTCTACAAAAACTCAAAATAAAATTCACTTTGGGGGTGGATTCATTCCTGATAAAGTCAGCCCTGGTGTGTGAGGCCAGAGATAGGCTAATCATGTTTGCTTTATTTTGAGCCCTCTTGAATTTGCCGAAATGTGATTAGGACGAGTAGAAGAGGAAAGGGGAGGGGAAGGAGATGCCTTTAAAAAACAGAGTGGAAGATACGACTGGCAAAGGGAAAAGCAAATGCATAAAAATTGTGGAGGAAAAGAAGATGGAGAAGGAGAAATCCCAAGAGAATACTGACTGCATGTGCGTGTGAAAGTCGTTTCTTCAGATTTAGCAGCACCCAGCTTGTACAAGTTGTGATTTAAATAGATTGAAAAGATAATGCTAAAGACTACCAGGTTAGATGTTATCCTGTTAATTAAGCTGCCATTGCAGAGTTGTTACAAGCCCACCAAAAATAGTTCCCCATTTAAAGTGATTGATACCTCCTGAAGAGAGGAGTAGCCACCCATCTCAGCTCTAATATAGAGCAGCACCTTCTCCTTAAGGAGAAAGCTCCCGCCTACCCCCTGCTTTTAGACTCAGTCATCCTGGGGGAGGAAAATCACACTTCAAAGTGCAAAATAATGGGTCAGCTAATTAATTTTTTTAAATTGCTAGAGAAGTTTCTGCAAAATTAAATTCCATCCAGTTTCTCCTCTCCCAACCTGAATCCTTCACTTCTCTATCTAGAACCATGATGTCTCTGAATCTAGTTTGGATTTAGCTGTCTAGTACTGACATCGCTTTGGCTAGCGATGTCATGTAGGCACCATGGTCCCAGTTAGATGATGTGAACCTGGGTACTTCAGTACTGTGGTTAGAGGTACCATTAAAAGGCATTTTTTTTCAGAGTGGTAGTCTGATAGTTCAGTCTCAAGATTCAGTGGCCTCATTTATGCTTTTAAAATAAATTAAGCAGTGCCAGAATTGGTTCTATAGCCCTAAGACCGAAGGGACAATCTGACTGTGTCTGCAAAGCTGAACTCCCGTAGCCTCCAGACAGATGGCTGCGTTCACACTGCTGAGAGACAATGCGAATTATCTCAAGCTGCTGGGGATCATCTGGAAGGGTTCAAGCCCAAACCCTACCAGGGACCCTTCTTGTTGTTAAAAACATAAAAATATCCTACCCAGTTATTTCTTGTGCCTGTGCCGCGGCACTGCTTACAGGGATGGAGGCAGACGTGGTTCTGGGTTGCAATCAGGGGGGTCTGGGCCCCCGTTCCAGCTCTGCCCAGAGGCTTTTTGTGTGACCTTGGTCAGTAACTTAGGGTAAGATTCATTCCATTTAATGTTGACTAATGGTGAGGGTGTCTAATTAAACTAGTCATGTGTGCTCCCTTTCTGACCAGAGAAGGAAGAGAAAGCAAATTCAGAAGGTGAATCATCCTGTTTTAAGATTGGTGTTAGAGACAAATGAGATTAATTGCCCTCTGGAAGTAGCTATTTCTTTCCATTAACTGTAGAGGAAGTCTACATTAGAAGAGTTTAGACTAGGTGCCTGATTTATGAATGGCTAAAGTTAAGTAAAATTAGTCCTGACCTTAATCTCTCTGCATGCCTGTTTCTCCATATGTTGAATGATAGAAATAACACCTTCTGCGCCTCACATTCAAAGGCGCCATTGAGCGAGGAGCATCCTATAACTACTTTGGAAAGAAATTAAACCTAGGAGCAAAAATACAACAATTAGAGAAGGAAAGCCTTTACTCTTGAAACATCTCAATGACAATATGAGCAGTACCCGTTGGGGCATCCTGTTGCTTTTGCCATTTTTCCCCTTTACATTTTGACAACCGAGCACCCCTAAATGACTTTTCCCATTGTGGCCATATGGCAAGAGGGCAGTTAGCCTGTTTTTGGGGAGAGAAGTAGGAGCACTGAGGAAGGGTGACCATGCAAGGGAGTGTAGGACCCAGTCTTGGCCAGCAGCTTTGAAGGTTTTCCTTGCGATACTGGCCGTCTCAAATGACATTGACTATTTACTTTTAGGAAAATCTCCCAGAGGAATGAAAGCTAATGACTAACTGTGACACAGTTAAAGAAAAAAATAAGGGGAGAAGAAAAGCTTGCATTTTCTTAGCAAAAATCCACAACATGTAAACCAGGCATGGAATAACTGTCCAACTTTATAACTTGTACTTACATATGAGGCTTGCTTTTGGACAAGAAAGTTTGCCCCTTTAACTACTTAGTAAGGTTAAAGCAGCAAAAAAAAAAAAAAAAAAAGACAAAAAAGACCTTGTGTGGGTGTCCTCATAAGTGCTTATTTTGATCCAAATTGCAACGTGTTACACATCTGTATGGGCACAGTTGTACTCGATAAGGCTTTCACCAGCACAACCATGCCCAAAACACAAATCACCCCACCGATCTTGCTGTGTTATCGGGGGTAGCTGAGATACCTGTAAGTCCATTAAATCTAATAACAGGTCCTTAGAGGCCATTTTGGGGTTTTTTTGGGGTGTGTTAAATTACTAAATCTTGTTATTAACGCTTTTATTTTATGATTTGCTGTTTCCAGGGCACAGACAGAAGCTTGATGACTCTAAACCTAGTTTGTTCTCTGAACGCCTCAGTGATTTAGGGCGCATTCCTCATCCCAGTATGAGAGTAGGGGTCCCGACCCAGAGCCCACGGCCCTCTCTGAACTCTGCACCAAGTCCTTTTAATCCACAAGGACAGAGTCAGATTACAGGTAAGAGACAGAACCATAGGTTTGACTTGCACAGGCAACGGTAGTAATTGCTTATGGATATTTGTGTCTCAACTGCAGTAAAAGAGGCTGTTACAGAGTGAGAGATGTGTTCCAAGCAAAGCTAGGTGGGAAGTGGATTCTTCTATAGTGTTTGTAGCTGAAAATGTCTTTCTTTTTTTAAAATACCTTTTTTCCGTAAACCCAAAATAGTCCAAAATAGTCAATCTGGGTAAATTGAGTAGGAATCTGCTGAAATGCTAACTGCCACGTTGCTCTGCCTTGTCCTCCGTGTGTGCAATAGTACATATTAGAATGAACATTTTTATTCAGCATTTTTATTTTGCACTGGTGTTGAGGGAAGTGGCCAGCATTTAATGGTCTTTCTATCAGAATAATAATACAATTTTCTCACGTGGCGGTTTCCTTCTAGCACCAGCGCTGACCACTGTTACAATAAACAATCTGGGTTATGGAGAAATCTCCGAAGGTTGCTTGTGAGGGTTGTATGCAACATTTATGATTGCACGCTGAGAGACAGATTTCATTGTGCTGAGAGAAATCGTAAAGTACCATGTGTCACAGATTATAAGACCGAAATAAGACGTTTAACTGCAGCTATGCCAGAAGTTTGCTACAAAACTGTGAAGCCTACAAAATAAACCGATTTTGTAATTTTTCTAAATTCAGAGCTGGCTAATTTTTTCAAAAGAGTGTCAAAACAACCTCTACCTAATTTTGGCCATTTCTACACTCAAAACTTGCGCTGACATATTTGTGTCTATCCAGGATGTGAAGAGGTGTTGCCCCTGACCAATTCACTTGCTAGAACTGTTGGAGAACTTCAGCTAGATGCAAGTCCATCAACAAAACTCCTGGCTCAATTTACTAGACCAGTTTAAAACTCAGTTTTGCTGCTACTGTTGCATCTATACCAGGAGACCTTTGCCAATCTTATATACCAGTATTCCTTCACTGGTAAAGCACTCCTAGTATAGACATAGTCTTTGAGTCAACCTAGGAAGATCTCTGGTTTCATGTTTCAAGTGGTTTTGACATGATACCAGCTGAAACTTAGCGGTTTTAACAAAGTGTTGTGGCTTTCTTCTTCTTTCTTTTCTTGTTTTTTAAGTTCCACTGGTTTATTAATTTGCAGTAAGAAAGAGAAGTTAAGTGGGTTAATTTGAACCCGAAGCAGTCAGAGAATTGAAAAAAAAATATTGTTCCCATGAGCTGTGGCAAAGTTCTCCCAGATCTAGAAGTCTAGCTTTAACTAGCGTAAAATATTTATAATATATTAAATATGTCGATAGTACTCATTACAAGGTGCCTGCTGCCCACCAGCTTCCCAGAGCAGATTTTCTGGCTGGGCTTAGTGTTTTGTTAGTTGGACATGTCAAGTCAGGGCTCTTGTGCATATCATTTTTTGGGTCAGAACTGCCAAAATGAAGCCCGGTATTTTTTCTAACCTACTGTCTTCTGTCTGGCAGTGTTTGGGGACGTAGTTCCCAAGAAAGCAGGGGGAAAAACTGGGGCTATAATCAGCTTTTTGCCTTCTTCCTTGTGCCTCCATAGTTTACCTATTGTGCAACACTATATCTAGGAACGAAGGAGGGTGAAATTGTTCCTGACCCCATCTGGTGATCAGCTTATGCCCTGAAGCACGAGAACTGAGATCCCCTTGTAATTTTCTTCCTAGCTCAGTGTAACCTCATATGTTGCTCTCATTCACATAAATGCCTCCTGTAGAAAATGTTCTGCTGGGTTTGATTAATAGAGCACTTCTCTGCCTCGTTATGAATCGGCAGCAGCATTTACAGATCCGGTAGGTGAAAACTTCAGATGAGCTTTAAATAAGCCTGACTGGAAACAGAGCTGTGTGGCATTCTCTGTCTTCTCTGCAAATTTAAGAGTTAGCAGTTCAAAGTACCGGCTGAGACTTCATCGAGAGAGGCAAGATGTGGTGCTGGTAGGGCAGAGGGAGGTGAGCTGATCCAAGGGAGGCAGGCTGACTTTCCCATCTATTGTGGATTATGCACTTTTCTTGCTGGATAAACTCATGGTCGTGGGATGCTTTAGAATCCCAAATTGCTCTCATTTCCCCCAAAGCAGTGAGGACTCGGCTGCTTATTAAAGTTTGCAGTGAATACGGGGCTGTATTGTGGTCCAATACAGTATTTGCCATGTTATTCCCCACCCTTGTCTCCTCCTCAATTTAGAAAAGTCAAACACACAGCCCTCAAAGGCTACTCGTTAGCTTACTGGTAGCCCTCCCATTTAATAAGGCGATTAGCGTGAGCATGTTACATCGGTGCGAGCTCCGTGAATTGCACTGGCTTCCCCACAAGGCGCTTTGGTGCTCTTCAGGACATTGATTGTAATCTGTAAAGCTCTACGTGCTTTGATCTTCCACCAAAGTGCTGGGATGCTTTTTGCAGACATCCCAGAGTTCTTCTGGGATGAATGGATGCTTGTTGCCACACAAACCGTGCCAATGAGAGACAAAGTTGATGCCGCAGACGAGGCACCTCTTTGATCGGGTGTTAGGTGACCATGGGAAATTGCTAAACGTCCGCCTGTTTGGTGTGGTAGTAGGGAGCGAGCTGTTTGGGCTGTCCACCTCCACCAGTTTCCTTGTTGTGGTGCAATATTCAGTGGGAATTACCCACTGGCTTCTTAACATGGTCACTGGGCTGGTACGGCTTGGGTATGTATTAAAAGGAGAATAGATCCTTGTCCAAAAAACAAGGATTTTTTCATTACCTTTATTGGAATTAACCAAGCATTAACCAATCATTCCTTTAGAAATACCTTTGTTTCTTAATCTTTTTACCTAGTAATTTAGGGAAAATAATTAATTCCTAATAACTTTAACAGTAAATACTGGTTTCCTATGACAAAATCCATATTATTGCTAGTAAGCACATAAACTGTTTTTGTTTCATTCCACTTGAGGTCTTGCATAGCTATTGCATGATTAAACAGAAATAATATTTAAAGCTGGCCCACACCTGAGTCTGAAAGAACTCAGCACTTTGGGGTTCGCTCTTATATTTCTTTTCTCTGTCTGGGTTGTGTTTATTTTCCTAGAGTATCAGAGTACAGGTTTTACAAATCACGGCACAGTCCTAAACCTACCAGAGGGCCAGGCTGTGGCAGTACAAGGCATAGAGTTGCCCTCATTCAACATGGCATTTTAACTAGGATTCTGCAAAAGCAACATCGAAGGGTCATTAAAAAACAAATTGTCCAATAAGCAGATGCCTTTGCTGAGGCAATGCAGATTCAATTTGAACCCTGCTTGCTGCCCGTAAATCAGGAATCCTGTCTGTTCACATTTGGATACTGGTATATTTGCTTTTTTATTTTTTTCCCCTTTCCCTAACGGCACTCGCACAACTTGCTCACGTATCCGATTACGTTCCTGTTCAGACATCGAGCTGTTGCATCAGTGGTGCAGTATGAAAGGAGGAAAGCTGTTGTTTTTCTAAAATGCAACCGGTGAGGACTAGCTTCTATCGGCTGGGAAAAGCCATGGGTGTAATGGCAGGAATGTGGTCGGCGCGAGGACCCCGGTGGCTGGGCTGCAGGGGCTGAGAAGTGGGAGTTAAGTGAGGTTTCATGCTCCATCACCACTGTGGCACCGTCTGATCTATAGGCAACCTGTGACTTTCATCGCTGAAATAACAGCACTCAAAAGCAGGTCCCGTGAAATCTTTTTTTTTTCCCTTTTCCTCTTCCCCCCAACCCTGCACTTCAGCAACGTTATGCTTCGGTTTCTCATCATTTTTAGGGTTGTAGGAAGCAGATTTAAAGGCTTCAGAGCTGGCTTACCTGGAATTTAGTGGGGGGACCCACCTCCACTGGCAGGCAGGGACTGGTTTCAGGGGACAGTGTAAACTGAGTCTGCTGGGAAGACCCTGGGCAGAAAGCACCTTCAACTCTCAGATGGAGGATGAGGATGGTACCAGCTGGGCGGTCCTTAATTCCCCCATTCAGGACCTGCAGGCAATGGGCTGGACGCTGCCCTTTTGCAGAGTCAAGGAGAAGGCAGAAAGCTGTGCTCATCACAGTGTTGTCCTGGGCTCTGGATATGAAGCTGTGCAGCATCTGCCTCAAAGACCAGTGTCTGTTCTCCGAGACCATCAGCTGCAGGACAGGTTTGAAACAGAAGCTGTGTAGCTGTTATTAGACCGGCACTATGCAAGTGCCCTGCCAGCGGTTGGCTGTGTTCTACCCGGGACCAGCAGCACTCCGAAGCACACACCAGTTTGTAGCTGGTGCGCATCAATCTGAGACCACATCAGGCAAAGTATGTGGTTGCCTGGAACAGATAATTTAGAAATAGCCCAAGTAATAGGCTTATAGGGTGAATTATGCCTTCAGCTCACTGCAACATGGAATAAAAGCTACAAGACTCAGCAGATGAGGTAGTGGAGCTGGGATTTCTGCTGCCATGAACGCAAGGGTGGCTGCAGTCTGCTGTATTTTATGCAAATTGATTGCATCCTTCAGGCGACTGGAGTTGCCATTGTGAACCTCCATTTGGTAAAGCTTGTGTCCCTCCTATTAAAGTATTCTTTTAACTTTATTTTCCCCCCCTTTACAATTTAGTTGCCCTATTGGCATGACTTGTTCAGTTTATTTTTTTTTCTTTTAGAAATGTGACTCTTGGGGGGCTGGGAGGAGAAACGGTTTTAGAGGTTCTTCAGGCCAAAATCTGGTCTCAATTACGCTTCTGTACATTGGGGTGTAACTCCATTGGATTTGGCTTCATTGATTGAACTGGGCAATCCAGATCAAGCCCTGGGCTTTTAAAGATGCCTAAGAAATAGTCAGAGAAGAGAAGGAAGTTGCATTTTTGTTGTTGTTGTTTTGCTGGGGGGGCGGTGTTACAACAATAGTTGGGTTACTCATGCAGAAAGTCATCTTGGCTTCGTTAAGATCAGAAGTGAGGATATTTGCTTTAAGTGTTTTCCAAAGATAACTCCAAACAGCTTGTTTTTTAGTGTCAGCAGTAGCACTAATACAGTCAGCAGCAGCCAGTGCTAGAGCTGATGGCTGGATTTAAATGAGAGTGGTTTTGTGAAGTGCATGCATGCATGTGACGTTGGGGTGTTATAGACGGTACGCGGAGGAGCTGCGAGCCTGTGATCATGCTCAGATCATGTAACTCAGCTTGGGAAATGGGAAATTGATTTTTTTTCTGTAGTAAATCTGTGTGCTTCATAATCCAGTGCCAAAGCAGTGGAAAAACTCGTTCTTCAGGGATATTTATGGGTTTTTTCTTCTCTCCATTAACGCTTCAGAACATTTCCACTGAAGGAAGAGAAGTCACATTGCTGGAGAGCCAATGTCATCGGTGGGAGAATGGGTCACTGGGGGTTTTTTTCATTCTTTCTTTTTTTTTTTTTAGTTTTATACTGTGCATCCAATCTTAGACTGATTTTTAAAACCACTTACTGTCCATTAAGCATCAATGTCCGTTGTCCATTGTTGCAGTCAATCACAGACCACAAGAGTCAAGAACGATGTATACCTCCCACTGACTGTAAATGTGGCAGTAAAACCTAGACACAAAATAATTTGCAATACTCAATATTTCCTGCTTTGGCGAGGTTTACCTGGCAGTGCAAACGGGACGGAGCTGTTTGTGCATTAGTTTAGACCTCGCCCCGCTGACTTGTTTCAGCTGAACTGTGGCCAGGCTTTCTTAGTATACGCACGATATGCCCTGTTGTGAACGAAAATGCTGAAAGACGCACTTTTCTTCACACCCACGCAGGTGTAACAGAAATGTTTACAAAAAGAGTACTGCTCTTAGTAATCACTCCAAAACTTTCAAGTGCAAATGCCAACTCAAAGTGGCCCTTTGCCTCCTTTGCTGTCATTGTACTAGACCTTCCCCATGGTTGCTATACGGGAAGGTGGGACGCTTTCCCGGAGCTGTTCAGTGTATTTTTGTAGTAGCGTTTTCCCTTGTTTTCGAGCGATTCCTTTAGGGAGGAATCCACGTTTGCTCTGCCTCAGAGCTCTCGGGTTTCTCATCTGTTCTGGGCTTTTCATGATTGGGAAGAGGTGCTGTGCCTGCCAGAGCATGTGATGCTTTGGTGTAAAGCCCCTGGCCCTCAGGGACCTGGCAGACACGTGTGAGCCCTCCAGCCAGAGCGAACAGGGAAGCTGGTTTTTGGCATAGCAGACCAAGGAATACCTCTCACAAATCCACTCGTAGCTTCATCCCTGCTGGTACGGCTAAATAGCCACTCCACCCCTTCTGTGCCCAAGTGAGGAGGAGGTGACCCTCCTAAGGACATCGTTGTGTTTCCCCAACAAGCATCTGCTTGGATCTGCCCCAGAAGCACTGTCAGGCACCTCCCCATGACACCCCTGGCACCCTCCTTCCCCCAGGAGATTTGGTTTGGTGGCGTGTGGAACCAGAAGAGACGGGCTGGTTGCACCTCAGTGGCTGAAGTCTTGGCTCCAGCCCTGTTGCAGGGAACATCTGCTGGTGGGACCAAAGGGTGCTGCATGAGACCCAGCTGTACGTCTGCCTTCGAGGAGTAGACGGGGTGGCTTTGGACTCTGCCTCGCGATGTTTTACCCTGGGGATTGTGCAATGCCGCTAAGCAGTAATGTTTACCCTGGGGGCTAGCAGATCACCTGTGACTTGGCAAGGCAAGGACGTTTCGCTGCTCTCTCCTCACATGTCCATGCAAACCTTGGCTGCTATCAGTGAGCGGAGGCTGGTTTTCATAGAATCATAGAATAGAATCGTAGAATAGTTTGGGTTGGAAGGGACCTCTAAAGGTCATCTAGTCCAACCCCTCTGCCATGGGCAGGGACATCTTCAACTAGAGCAGGTTGCTCAGAGCCCCGTCCAACCTGACTTCGAATGTTTCCAGGGATGGGGCATCCACCACCTCTCTGGGCAACCTGTGCCAGTGTTTCACCACCCTCAGCGTAAAAAATTTCTTCCGTAGATTAGTCTTAGTCTACCCCCCTTTAGTTTAAAGCCATTCCCCCTTGTCCTGTCGCCACAGGCCCTGCTAAAAAGTTTGCTGCCATCTTTTCTGTAAGCCCCCTTTAAGTACTGATAGGATTTTAGGGTATTCACTTCAGGATCTGATGAAACTTCTTATCTTCAGTTTCCAGTTTCCTAACGGGCCAAAGATAACGCTTGAAGCCCGTCAGCCCCAAGGCAAAATTCCCCACCCTGCTTCTGTCATGACCTCAGTCATGTCTTCGCTAACAGTCCATCCTCTCTTTTCTCTTTCTCTAAAGTACTTTGCAGTTTAAAATCTTACAGTACTGGACTCATGAAGAGCTGAAATCAAATATATATATAAAAAAGAAATGCCGTAATGTGGCGCTGAGGTTGGGATGAGCTATAGAAGCCATGTATAAATTTAAGCTAGTTGTCGTAAGAATTTATGATATGCTTTTGGGTCAACTGATGGTGCATCCAGCCCCATATCCTGCCTCTGACAGCGCAGTATGAGTTACTGTTTTGAAAGGCCACATGAGCCTTTGAAAGACCACTTTTTGCCATTTGTCCTTCTTGTGCCCACATAGGCATTCACACTTGTTGGATTAAGGATGTTAGGTGTAAAACCAAGTCTAGCATGGGTGTTCAAAGTGGTGAGGGTGCCAGAGATGCTCAAGATCTCATGCCATGAGGATTGCACTATAAGAAGTGGCATGAACCTCCAGAAGGCAGCTCTTTTCCCAAGGTTTTCACCATCTTAGTCCAAAACCCTGTGAAAACATACTCTGTTGTGATTTTTTTCCTAGCCTTTACCTGCTATATAATTTCCTTCCAGCATTGGAGCTGACCTAAAACCAAAACTTTAAGGGACCCTGTTTTGGATTCGGAAGCAGAGATTGAAAAGCTCTTGGAGTTTGAAGGAGCTCAGATTTGAGATTGTGCTCCTGACACATCATTAATTCTGAGATTGTTTTCCCAGCAAGCCTAGGTTTTCCGTTCCCAGTTGAAGATCATTTACCATTGACTGAATGGTGAATTATAGTAGTGGAATGAGGCAGAGAAATATGTCGATATCAGATAGAACAACGAGCAGTCAGTCAGATCTGAACCTGCGCCAATCTATACAACCCTAGCCTTGAAATTGTTAAAACAAAGAAGTTCATTACATTTAATGATCAAGTGTCCTTCAGATTTCTGAGGAGTTTATGTTAACCATTTATATTACTCAGCTTTAATATAAATGGCAAACTCTAGGAAAATCCTCTTAAAATTAAATTGGAAAGTTGGGGTTTTTTTAATATATCTATATAGTTTTTCTGCTTCAAGGAAGTATCTGCTTTCCAGATATCTCTTCAAACAAATCATGTCTGAACAGAAAAAATAAACAAGGAATAGCTGAAACTACAAGGTTTTCTTGTGTAGAAGAGCAGGGAAAGGAGTTAAAAAAAGAAAAATAAAAGCTGAATTTCCTGAAAAAGTGCCTTTGTTTATGCCATGTGGCTATCACATTGCTGTCTAGAAAGTAGGGCCTTAGCGCAGTGCTCTGATATAGCAGGTTCTCCAAACTGAGTGGACCCGATGTGCTTCACTGAAAATATTGGAGAGGATTTGGAGGGATGTACTACAATTTTGATGAGCCAGTTCAGAGACAGTTTTCTGTTTATCGTGCAGAGCCCAAAACAAACTTTGGGGTTGAAAGTGCTTTGTTTTTATCAATGTAAAGAAATAAAAATAATAATTTATGAAGCATTCAGTGGTATCTTTATCACCAGATGTTAACAGAGAGCAAATGGTTTATAAATCCAAATACCAGTGAGTAAAACTAGGTCTCCCTCTCTCTCACTCAGTCCAATCCACCAGTTCTTCAGCAAAAAATAAACTGTATTTATCCTTAAAATCATTTCCTCCATAGTGAGCTGTAGCAAATACATCAAAAGGCATCGCTAGCTTCCGATAGTTATTCCAAACCATTTGATTTCATATTGTTGTAATTGAGGTGACTGTGGGTAATCGGGCCAGCATCCAAATGTGACATTTTTGGACGGATGCTGATAAGATTAATGACATTTTCCTTCTTGGATAGTATTTTCAGCACTGAAAACACTACTGTGTAATGTTTGAACTGGATAACAACTTGACAGGCGTGCCAAGTGCTGACTGTAGAGTCTCCCCACCTCTGAGTCCACTTCCTAAGCTCAGACCTGGGTCTCGTACTTACGGTCTGCTTATCTGTCTGAATCCACGAGGACTGGTAAGTCCTGGTATAACATGCTGTTAGACCTGGATGAGAGACGTTAGGAATTTGCAGCACAGCTGCTAGGTCTTTTAAAACTCTGCTCACTGCTCTGTTCATTTCCCCAAAAAATTGTTACAGGGAGGGAAAAGCACAGAGTGAGACTTGAAGGGGTTGAGTCCTAGAGGAGCAGGTCATGTTTCATTGCATTCTCATTCCTTATAGCACTCGTGTGTATATTCAGTAATCCCACCTCTTTCAATTAGGCTGTTGATGCCCTACAATTTTTCTTCCTTTTTAAAAAAAATTCTTTTTTTTTTTTTTCCCCCCCTAGACCCCAGGCAGGCGCAGTCGTCCCCGCCATGGTCCTATGACCAGTCTTACCCATCCTACTTGAGCCAGATGACTTCACCGTCCATTCACTCCACAACTCCCCTGTCCTCCACTCGAGGCACGGGACTTCCAGCCATCACCGATGTGCCCAGACGCCTCTCAGGTAAAGACCGTGTTTTGCCTAAAACAGTTATGCGGATAGGAACAGGACTGGCAGAGGCTGCCTCCGTGGCCTCAGACAAACCTTAATAAGAAGAGCAAAGCTCAGTCGGTGATAACAGGGTTACTGCACGGCGGGCGGGGGTCAAAGTCCCTTTTTTCCCGAAGTGGAAGAGCTGCTGTGTTGCTCTGAGCATGTATCATTTGAATGTCTCTAGGTCCATTTCAGATCAGACTATTTTTTAATTGTGAATCTGATTCCATGAACAAATTCTCTCTTCCCCCCCCCCCCCCCTCTCTCCCCCCCCCCGGCCCCAAGAGGATGTTTACTTGCATGTTTTAAAGTAATTGTGATATTCTCTATTTTTTGGTGCTTTATTTTTGTGGTGTGTGTGCTGTTAGGCATCCTGACAGATAGATGCCTTTATCACTTCAGTAGTTAAGGCTAAGGTTCATTCTCCCGCATTTCAATCCAGTAGCTCAAGAAAGCCTATTTCCTTAGTTAATGTGTACTTAAGATGCCTATCAGAAACTAGCTGAGTCACTGTAGGGTAAAGATTGGACAAATTGTGCTTTGGAATGGTGCGGGAGAGAGGAAATACGTTTAGGAACATAGACAAGACAGCAGCAAGGAACTGAGACTTTTTTTTTTATCAAACAAATGTGCATTTACATACTGTGCAATTCATCTCTAATGGTCTCAGTGATAAAACCATCTGTGTGAAGTAATCTGATTGCCCCAAAGTAAGATAGAGCCTGTCATGGCACACAGTCACCTTGTATATCTTGCCAAAAATGAGGAACCTTAGGGGAGGGAGGCTCAGTACTAAAACTCCAACCTTGCAAGTGTGGAAATATTAGCAGCGTATGCCAAAAAAGCATGTGTAATGTAAAGAAAGCCTTTATGATTCATTAATGAAAACCAAAGAATCAGTCTTATTACATCTATTTTTTGCATGTTTGCAAGATATTATTATAATCTTGGATGCTGCTGCCATACACCTGTTTGACTCGCAGCCAGGTGAATTTCTTGCTGTCGTATTTTCCCCTTCCACCAAGCTCATAGCGCTGAAAATGTTGATCACTCCACTGAGCTGCATCACTGACAAGCTGAACTTCAGCCAGCAGGCATGTAGGATTTGATTAGTGTAGACTCCTTGATTTCTTTCATCTTGGAGGGGGGAAGCTTTGTTTCTCAAACAAACAGCTGCAAAAAACTCTGCGGTCCTAGTGCGCCCTGCCTTCTCAGAGATGCCAAACATCTCCATGTGGGCCGAGGGTTGGAGGGTAGCGGAGCAGGTTCTTGCGGGCTCTCCATGCAATGCGCTGACTTCGTTCAAAAAACTTGATGGGCTTGATGCTGAGGAAGTGCTTTGTTTGGCCTGAAACAGGTTCCCTTTGAGTCAGAGCCTCCTGATGGTCTGTGTTGTCAAATGGGTTATTTTTTGCAATTGTGCCCCCAGCAATACCTCCAGGAGAGGCTGGGCTGGGACACAGGGCAGCTGTACCGCTGCATACTTGCCCTGCAGCCCTTTGCTTGTCTGTGTGTATTCAGACATGAGTGCCTGGCATGTGGGCACAGGCAGAACGACTAAAAAGCCTGGCTGTGTATATTATGTGGCCGAGGACTGAACTTTTCTGCTGTACTCTACAGTCAGTTGCCTTCACGCTTCTTGCCCTTCATCTTTTGGGGACTTGACCGGCGCCTCCACAATGCTCTTACCTTTTCCCTGTGTGAGGATCTTGCTTCCAGTTAGATTCAAGATTGAAAAAGGGGACTTTGATCTTCCACAAGTGCCGGAGGTTGTCTGCAGTGTTTGCTGACGTTCAGAAATACAGAGCGACGTTCCTGGGTGGAGGACCAGCTCTGATGCTCAGGCTGCAAGGAGGCAGGTTGCAGCCCCAGCTGCGAACGCTGCGGTTTCTCTCAGGGGTTTCTACCTAGCAGTGCCACAGGGAGGGAGGGCAGGATCTGACCCCTTTTGTGTATAAAGTAGAGAGAGAAATGCAAGTTTAAAGCTGACCTATACAGCAACCAGTTTATCCCTCGCACACAGAGAAACGTGAATCTTCACTCAGTTACTTGATACATCTTTCAGAGGAGAACAGAGCTTTGATGGGGGGAAAAAAATGACTTCTAAGAAACACTAAAAACGTTAGAAAACTTCAGGCATCTCCAGTGCATGAGGGAGAAATTAGAGTTTTACAAGGCCTTGAATAAAAACAAACTTTGCTTTCCGATACAGTGGCAGAAATCTGATTATCAAGGCTGTTAAAAGTATACAAGGTAATTTTAATGAATGCCATATTTACTGCCTGTTGCTTAACATCATGCAGGAGGAAAAATGGGTAAAACTTCCCCCTTAGGCCTTGGATGTCACACCTACAGGCACAGGATTTCCTACCTGCCACAATTTCACATCATCCAGCCTTTCCACAGGCCTCCATGGCTCTGCCTAGACCACTGCTTAAGTTGTGCTCACCCAGACATTGAAAATATACCATCTAATAAAACAATGTGTCCTTCAAAAGGGAGTTTCATGGTTGTATTGTCAGTGGCAGCCCTCGAGAGCTATTTTTGATGGTTACTCCCATGACCAGAAACACATCCACGGCCAAAATGATGGTGTTCCTCCCCATCCTGGGATGGGTACATCTCTCGGTGATGAGGACGCCTGTGTTTCCATGACAGATTAGGCTGAGGATCAAAAGAGGTTTGGAGCTGTAGGAAAGGAGGTGATGGGGGACTGCCACAGCAGTTCATGCAGTTCTCCGTCCCATGGGAGAGGGGAAAAGGGCAGCAGGCTGCAACCCTGAGGAGTTATTGGGGCAGGCTGGTGTAATGTGGCTGAACTGGTCGTGTCAGTGTCTAGACTGATTTCTTTGCACAACTGAAATGTTTGCGTGCATGCTGCAGGCACGTGCAAATGAGTGCCCACGGCTGTCAAACTTCAAGTATTCATCTTTTATTCTCCAAATGGGGATCAGTGCTGTATTTGCAGTGTCGTACAACTCATTAATGATGCGCCACACATATTTGGGCAGTATTCAACAGCAATAGCTGAAAAGCAAAGCAAAAAAAGATTATCTGGCATCACTCATGCAACTTTTGATCTCTCTGGTGCGTAAGTCCCACGTTCATCTCAAGAATAAATAAAAAGTAAGCTCATGAGGCCATGCAATTGACTTACCTTATTGCACCAACTCAGTCATAAAAAGAGCAGGATTCCCCATATTTTATGAAAATATCTGTCTGCTCAGACTTCCCCAGAAGACAGTGAAAGTTGGTGGCCTAGCAGATTAATATTCTTAATTAAATAATATTGTAGTGGAAACCATGGGAATATATGCACATGGTCATTTTAGAGAGAGTTTTGCCTGAGGAACGTAGTCTTATTGCATGATTCACAGTGAATGCTCTCAGCCTTTGTGTCTTATGCATAACCGAAGTGCATGTGGGATGGGGAGCATGAGTGTCTATTATGTAATTAATGTATATGATTCATATAAATACACATCACAGCCGTTTTACATAAAGCTTTGGGACCGATCCAGCAAGTCCTCAGCACATGCAAGTTTCAGAGCAGGGAGTACAGGTCGGGTTGTTCCTGCAGTCACAAGAGGGCTGCTCCCCAGCAGGTGAAGGAGGTATGGGTACAGATGTCCCCGGGGCAGACATCCGTATCCGAGACAGTCACCCTCAGCTCCCTTTTGAGTCAGTGGGGACAAACTGGCATTTGCAGGACTTGACCAGTCTGCAGATGAGCTGTACTGGTCCCTGGCAGTGCCTTGGAAGAGCCTGTTTGTCTCCACAGGCTCTAAAGCAAGCCTAGGTGAGTAGTTCAGGTACAGGCACGTCTGATCTGATAGTCTGCTTTTGATGAGGTGATTTAAGAGATGATTTAACTGTCCCGTAAACATAGCCATATCGCAGCCTTGTTACACTTCAGTCCTGGTTTAACCCTGCTGTGCTCTGCCTCACCCTGACCTCTACCTGCTCTGCGATTGCAGGGTTTGAGCTTGAATTTAATTTTGTTGAGAATACTGAGAAGGGAGGTGGGGAGACTTCTCCTTCCCTTACACTTTTCCTGGACCTCCTCGCCCTTCTGCCTAAACGCTAGTCTGTTGCTTTTTGCTTCACCTTTGAGAGAGACTTGCGGGGTCAAGGTCTTAATATGCTGGAAGACCTGCCCTGCAAGTTTAACATGAACACATTCAGTGCTGGCTGTAGAAGAGCCTGTCCTACACAACTGTGTTTGACAAATGCCCGTATGACAAAGGAGAAAATTAAAACTGGATCTAAATAGCAGGACAAATCACCAAACCTACCTTTTCCAGCCCCGGGCTCGCACTCTTTGCAGATAGTTGTCGGTTGGGGATGCTGGCCTCATGCCACCATGCCCAAACTCTCCCGTCCCACGTGCTGGAGTCCCCGCAGCGTGCAGGGTGGATTTTGCTGTCTTTATATTTACTGTGTCATTGAATAGGGACACGCTGAGATAGATAAGGGACACGCTGGGCTCAGCCTCTAAACAAAAGAAGTTTGCAGACCCATCCCTCTGAACTAAAATGGCCAGAAAGGAATATCTTTACCAATAAATTACACAGTGGTAGGGCCTGGGCTGTTAAAGACTGGTATTGTTAAATTGTCAGCGAGGTTGGTTTTGAGCGGGGTTGGCCAGCATGGTCCCGAGCAGGTCCCAGCCATGGTTTGGAAATGAGCAGAGTCCCAAACCCATTCCCGTGGGCAGCTCAGAGGCAGCCACCCAGTTCTGGGGGCTAAAAGGATTTAATATTACAGCTGCGGCCAGACCATTCCAGCTGGATTTAGAGCCAGAGAATGGGCCCTGACCCTGGGCTGTTTGCTAGTTCGAGTGTAGCCAAACTTTCTCATTAATTCATCTCGCTCTGTAGATATCACCGCATCGTGTTAGACCATCCTGGACCTTCATCGGATATTGAATTTAAGAAACATTCCTGTTCTCCCAGCTCACTGAGGGCTGGCAAGTAGAAATGCAACCCTGCGAATGCCAGCCATGCCCTAATCAGTGACAATACTGTTCCTTTACACAATTTAATTTTCATTCTTCGAAGCCTACAAATCCTAAAATAAAAAAACACATATAATGGAAGCAGCTCCAGCTGAACCTCTGGATTTAGTGCTTGTATGTTAATGAGAAAGTGACTCACAGCGATGGGCTGGTTTTTCTTGAGGTCCTGTATTGGTTGTCATCTTGGGTTTCTAACCCTGAATATGACTTACCTTGGATTTTGCTTAATGTCACATGCATGCATGATCTTTATAATAAGGATTTTCCCTTCTGGGGGCAGGGATTTGGTCTTTGAAAAATATTAACTTTAAGAAAGAAGAGTTGTTTATCATCTTCTAAGGGGCTCAGAAAACTTTACAGCCACTAAGTAAAAACTGTGCTCATGTGAAGTAGCTATTCTTGCATCCCTTAATTCCTGCTAACTTCATTAAACAGGGGTACGTGGGTAATAAGCACGTTTCAGGACGGAACTCTTAATAAGAGAAGGCATTAGTGCTGTCTCCAAAATACAATTCTTTTCCTCTTTACGTGCTCTGGGGAGCAGAGAAATGGTTAATACCGTGGCCATTGCCAGCAAGGGCCTTGGTGTTAGCAGCTCCTGAAATGAATGAGCAGTTCACGCTTCAGCAATATTGTCTCAGGCTCTTGGCAAACCCAAGGAGCCAGCTCAGTTTCTGGTGCACTCGCTACACTGTGATGTTTTTCTTGGTGACTATAACAATTTTCACTCTGTCTTTTTTTTTTAAAATGGAAGCTGAGAGACTCAAGGTTGTCTCTGTCTCCATTTCTCCTAGCTAATTTTCAATGCTTTCCCTGCGAGGTGACACTGAGTTAAGGCAAAGTAAAGAACTTCGGAGAGCTCAGGTCTTCAGAAACAACCCGCTCATTTTGCTACCCTCCCTAAACTTGTAACTTGTCTTTTTTTTTTTTTTTTCTTCATTATTTTTCAGTGGTTCTATTTATTTTGTTTACCGCAGGTTTTCCATTTTTAGTCTCCTGCCTACTTGGTGCCACCTGGGAATCCCAGCACCTTGGCACTCGTCTGTAGGGTTTCAGTAGCAGCCTCTCTGCTGGGTAGAATCTTTCATTGGAGTAATTGTCCAGAAGATGCGTTGCATGATCCCTACCTCAAGGATGAAGGCCAAATTCTTCTAGCGTGGGTGGCCTCAAATTAGGCACCTATACCCATATTTAGGTGGTAAAACAAGCGGGCTGATTTTCAGACGTTTGAATATTATAATGCGTGTCTTTAAGCCCTTTTCATTTACTTAAAACGGCTGTCGGGAGAGGAAATAAACAGGAAAAATGAAGGCAGAGGGAA
>NW_008824359.1:4744560-4751751 GCF_000699105.1 Pygoscelis adeliae | reverse complement strand
AAATAAGGGATTTAAAAAATACCGAAAAGAAACAAGTGGAATGTTTTTAAATGGAATAAATTTGTTGCTGATACAGGCAGGAAATAGCACACTCAAATATATGTGGATGTATAGATATATTTTTATCTGAGCTTTTTTTGCAATGTGTTTTATATTTAGGACACATATCAGGATTTGCATCTGTTTCCAGAACTTGCTGCTAACAGTTAGTAATGATGCCAAAACATACTTTAGTTCCAGCTTGAGACCAAATGATATTCAGGGCTTTTTTTTATTACTAATTTAGGGTCTGATATTAATTAAGGAAATTTTTCCATAAGTGCCAGGCCTTTTCTGAAGAACTCATTAAAATTATATTAACTTAAACCGGAATCACAGTCTGAGCATGTTTTGTAATGATTATTCTTACTGACTCTGCTGGGTTTTGTAAACAGAATGCTAATTGTTAATGGGGCAACCGGGCGCTCGATTCCAGACTTTCAAAGGGCCAGATCCTGAGCCATTACCTAGATGTGTGCTCCCAATAAAGTCAATAAGCTCCTAACAGGAAGGCTGTGGGACCGAGCTCTTTGTTTCATCCTTGTGCAAAGGCATATGATGATTTCTCCATTCCCTTGGTGGAATCGCTGTTGGTTTTCTACCTAGGATGGAGCCAGCAGCGGTGGCTGATGCAGGACCCTGTGTGTCCTGATATGGAGAGGGAATCTAACCCCATATGCGAAGCTCTCTGGTACATACGGGGTGATCAGGATCACTTATTTTGCTCTTAACTCTCTGTGGCCATAAGTCTTCGTTGCACTGAATTTGGTTTGATTAATTACACAAGCTGAATTTATTAAATGGTTCCGTAAAATGCGGGAGACTTCGGTCTTTGTCAGACTGTGACTGTGTTTGGTACGAGATAGGTAGAAAGTATCTTATGCCCTCCAGGACTTGTATGGTTTAAAAGGCCCAATTTTGCAAATCTTACACTAAAATATACAATTCAAGAGGCAAAAACTGCTGCTGGTAGAAATAGCTGGAGCTGCCTTGACTTCCGGTGAAATTCCTCGCATTTCTGGCCATACAGAATTTGGCCATGCAGAATTTGGTCATGAAGGGAGCATTAGAGCCTAGCAGAGCTTCACAACGCCTTTTTGAAGTGGTTTAGTAATAGTTGTTGGCGCCATTTTACAGATGCCCACATCTCCTCCCCTCTCGGTGGATGTTTTAGCAGAAGAGGATCTGGTGTCATGCCAGGTTGGTTGTCAGATTTAAAAGAGCATTGATGTTGGTGATATGGGGCTGATACTGGTGACTGAAAGAGAAGGTAAGAGCCGTGCAAGTCGTTCAGGATTTCTCTGGTTGTACAAAAGAAAACAACGTAGGCAGTGAAGGAGAGGAAGATGAATGAGATAAAATGAAGGTGCACACCTTCACGTGGCTCATAAAGGATGTTATTAAGAGAGAAGGAACTATTTCGTATGCATAAAGGGAGGGTATTTGGGGACACTAATCTAGAAATCTCTTAATATTTGCTTTCAGACTGACTCAAAAAGAGCGAGGGAAAGGATCAAAGCAGACGATGCCTTCCCGAGCTTGGGACAGGTTCCCCATGTCCGCAAGAGTGGTGTGTGGGTGGTGCAGGGTCCCCTCAGGGGGAACCCGACCCTGCACCCATGCGGTGCTCAATTGTGCTTCTGTGTCCAAGGAGTTTTTGGGGACAGCAAGGATTTTTAGCACTGGTGGAGCTTCGTCTATAAAGCTCAGGGGAGAATAATTTGATGTAAGGAGCTTTCCACAGATATACAGATGCATAGGTTATTAATACAGTGAAACCCATGTGATCATCTGCTTTGAACCCAGCTGTAAGATTTCCCCAAATTAGTTCTTATTTGAACTTGAGGATAACCTTTGAGA
This sequence comes from Pygoscelis adeliae, assembly GCF_000699105.1. Lineage (NCBI taxonomy): Eukaryota > Metazoa > Chordata > Aves > Sphenisciformes > Spheniscidae > Pygoscelis > Pygoscelis adeliae. The sequence continues at coordinate 4,749,852 of NW_008824359.1, read as the reverse complement.
AAAAAAACACACACAAAAACTCAGTCGGTCTTCATTTAAAAATTTCCAGGGAAGCAAAATCCACCACAACCTTTGGTTAGAGACACTAACTGAGCTCGCTTTGGAAATGTGGGTCTTATTACTAGTCTGAATTTGTCTAACTTCACTTTCCACTCATTTGAACTTTCTGTAACTTCGTCTGCCAGATTGCAGCACCGGTTTTCAGTTCTGTGGCTCCCGGGGGGTCCCATAGGTTTTGGTGTGGTGGTGACAGATACAACAAGGAGGTGGTCAAGAAAGGAGGTTGCTGTGGTGGGTCTCAGGGAGACGGCAGAAGCCACAGGGAACTGGACATTGCAGGATGCAGAACTGGTTTGACTTGCAAGGAGGCTGGAGGGCCACGGTGCAAAATTATTTTGGCCATTTAGGTTTGCTGTGGGTTCACTATGATCTATCAAATACTGGAAGTTCCCTTCCCTAATCAGCCAAACTCCTACGGTATCCGCTGAAAAGGAGTTATTTTTGGTTGAATTACTAGTGGGACTCTACTTTTCCAACCCACCTGAAAAAACGCACTGAGAAAGCATTTTTCACTGACTTTGTGGGCTTCTGCAATTCCTTTAGGAATTTTTCTGCTTTTATATTTGCCCAATTGTAAAGTCCCTCCCATTTTTTCCAACAAAATGAATTTAATTCCTCACCCACTACCCTAGATGGAGGTAGAGGAATAGGACAACAGGATACACATTCTCCCCTAGTTTTCATACACTGTTTAACCTTTCATTTTAAGAAACGCAGCTATCGTCACGGGGGCTTTTTCCTCCAGGTTTAGTTAGCATTTGCTCTGTCAAAACCAAAGAGAAGCCTGCAGCTCAGACCTCAGGCTGTGGCCCCGTTGGGTAGCAGACACCCGGCCAGAGCAGCCTCTTTGCTCTCCATGTTCATAATTATTCCACGGGCAAATTTGTGAATAGAGACTTGAAACTGTGTTAATCCCTTGGGATTACTTGGACCCGGCAATGCTGTCATTGCGTGAAGAAGTTTAGTTCTGGCCAAAGAGTATCATACACTTAATGCAGGGGGTTTTGTCGCGTTTTAAAGGTGCTTGTGGAGGAGGAGAGGAGTCAGTGTGCTGTGTCTTCAGTCCTGTCTGGGCCATGTCACCTCCATGCTTCCCGGTTGTTTTTCCCAAAGGTCTCCCTAACCACCCCCTTGACCTTTTATCCTGTGGTAGCCATGAATGTTTGCCGCAATATGTTATTTCGTGATACAGAAGTGCTGAGTGTAGGCAGCTGGAGAAAGCCTCCTTGGGCTCTTGTGAGAAAGAGGAGCAATCACCAGCAGAGAAAAACAGCCCAGGGGATTTAAAACAAGGCTCAGTTCTGAAAGCAAAATGGAGGGTTAGGGCATCTCATGTCAATCTTTCTGCCTCTTAACATCACATTTCTCTGGCGGTGAGAAGTGGAAGGTGGATTGGATTAGGAGCGGTACCCACAAAGCCTCTTTCATTTAGCTGAGATAAAAAGTCCCTGCAGAAGCTCTAGTGATGCCACATGCGTGGTGTCCACTTGTTACTTTTAATGGTTAACTGGGCTATCGCTGTCTGATCCATAGGCATCGATGCTTTTTTACGCCCTTTTCTATTAAACAAGCACTGTCTAGAATTGGCAGAATATTATGAAGCTGGCAGCTAAAGGAATGTCCACTTTGTTTTAGTTTATATAATTAGGCTGCGCAATGGGCTTGCTTGGAAAACAGCATTGCAGCAAAGGTACAGGACCAAATGTATAAGGCACATCATTTTTAAGTGATATCTGTAAAAACACAGCTCGCCATATTTAATTCCATGCTGAAATTACATGTGTTGAAAGCTGAACGTGGGACTGAAAGGAGATTTCCATGAACTGGAGATCAGTCCCCTGGCCAGTCCCTTTGACAAGGCTTCGCGTGAGGTTTTGACTTTAACTGGAGCGCCCAAGTTTGGCTACTGCAGGCGATGCGGTTCAGTGATCAAAGTAATGGTTGTATTTTTGAATAGCTAATGGGTCCTTGCTGGAATCACCGCTGACCACCTGATAGGCAGCGGCTGCTAATATTGTTTGTGTTGCGGTAGCGTCTGGAAGTCCGATCCCATTGTGCTAAGGACTACACGATTAAAGAAGAAGAGGAAAAAAAAGAGATGTCAGCCCTGTCCTCTATGAATTTGAACTCTTAAATACAGTACAACCGGTTACAAGATGTACAAGAGAATACAGGAAGGAATTGAGGAAACACGAAGAGAGCCAGCGGGGTGATAGCAGTGGCTGCAGCCTCGCTAGAGCTGGGTGGTAGTGAGCATGGGTGAGAAGGGAGTGCAAGGACGATGTTTGAAGGAGGGTACTGAGATGGCCCTGTGGCTCTTCACCTCCTCCCAGGCTTCAGGGGCAGCAGGAAAGCAAGCATAAAGCTGCTCGTTACAGCTTGCAATAGGAGGCAAGCAGTGATGGTCAGCATCAACACTGAAAAAGCTGAGTGGGGCAGATCATCAGCCCCACCAGGTTAGACCAAGGGTCCATCCAGGACCCATCGCCTTCTCAGCATGGCCAAAAGTGGTCGCTCAGTTCCCCTGGGGTGCAAAACCAGAATTTATATATTCCCAAGCTGTTGGGGTTTCCAAAGCTGGAGCTTTATATTTATTTATATATGGATCTTTGTATTTAATAGCTGTTGATAGACCTCTGTGAATCTACTTACCCTTAGGTAGGTGGGAATAACTCCAGAGGAGCCACTAGACCAATTCTTCTGTTTCCTATAGGTCTGTAGTGTCATAGTCATGTAGAATTGACAGGGACCTCATGAGATCATATGATCTGTGCCCCTCTGTGTAGAAATAGGATCGAACATCTGCAGGTCAGTCCTGTTAAGTGTAGCCAACTAGTTATGTGTATTGCTGCCATTGAAAACAAAAATAAAACCATGTCCCAAAGAAGGAAAAATCCCAGCCAAAAAACTTCATTAAGGTTGAAATAGATCATTTCAGTGTAGTTAAAAGATTTTTAGAAAATAAACTTAAAAACAAAGGAAGTCAAAGCTAACATAATAAAAGAATATATGAATAAATGCTTGAGAAGTGACGGGGGCTTTATGAATACATTTGAAATATCCCCAGGCTTCTGAATGAGACTGCTGGCCATGAAGTGGGAGTCATCACTGCAGCACGGTGAATAGACCTAGAGCTGCGTAGGGTTTGTCAGCATTGACAGAGGGAAGGTATAGGGTAGAAACCTCTGTGAGAAAGCATAAACATTTAAATAGCCTCTAGGGCACAGATTGCAAAGGCTGGGATCTGGAGTAGGGACTGAGGACTGAAGACCGAAAATTAGACCTTCTGCAAAGGTGACTGGTTTACCAAATAGGAAGGGAAGCAAGTGCCTCAAAAACACCAGGAGGGCTGCTGACCCAAAATCTCTGCAACATAAGCCTGAGATGAAATGGCTCATTGGAAGAGGCATCTCGCAGAAGCTTCTCAGAGGAAGTCCCCGGGAACTGTGATGTGGATGCTGGCATGGTCAGAGGAGCCACAGAGGAATCCTGGCAATGGGAAAAAGGCACCTCTCTTCCCCCTTTCTTCCCTCTTCCTCTCTCAAATATCTCCCTCTAAAGGGATTTTTTGTTTGTTTTTGTTTTCATTTTGATTTCTGCTAAAAGCCAACCCATGTTGGGTTTTTTTATGGGTGAAGAGGAGCGCAGGGGAGGATCTAAGTACCACCGGAGCCTAATTAGGAGCCATCATGTTAGATTCCAAAATTAGATAGGAAGCTGGGTTTAAGGGTAGTCCAAATGCAACCAGTTCCTAGTTTGGCCTGGCCCACGTAGGTGGGCCAGACTGGTTTGGAGCTGTTTTGAGGACAGGCTGCTTGCCCATGGAGGAAACCGTTCCAGCCGCAGTGGAGCTGGAGCACGGCGCCTGGTCCTCAGCCGGGCCAGCTTCTGCTCTCACCGGTCTGCTCTGCAGATGCGCTGGAGGGGCGTTTAGTTTAAAGCAATTCTAGCTGTTGCTTTCTCAAGCAGATGAAGACAACTGAAGGCGATAATTGAGGCTGACTTTGTACGCCTCTTTTTAATTTCAGATATCAGGATTGCATATGAAAGTTTATTTTAAGCCAACTTCTCTTTACTCTGTCTGACTTCCACCTTTTCTGTATCTTCACCTGTTGAAGAGCTTATAAAAAATGTCTGATGGGTTTTGCCTTTAACCTTTGTAACTTTGCAACATCTTCCAACAAAGGATTTCATAGTATTTTTCAAACTGTGCTACTGACCTTTGCCACTTGGCTAATACAAAGTATTAAAATATCCATCTTATAGCAAGCAAAATTGAGCCAGGAAAATCAAATTATATGCCCAAAGTCACAAAACAAATCAGTAGCAAGAGCCAGAAAGCAGTGCATCACATTTCCCCTTTTAACAGCTTTAATGGATAAGTGGGCTTTCTAAACTTCTAAACAGCATGGGCTTTCTAAACTTCTAAATAACATATGCTTTTTTTGCCAATATGCAATTCTCCTGTGCAATATCTCCACGATACATTTATTTTTTACCAGCCCGGTTAGAAGTTGTCCAAGCTCTTTTTTGAAATAAAGCAAATTCAGAGACCAGTCAGGTTATCCTGACTTAACTACAGGCTTAGTTAGACTTTGGTAGGAGTGTGCATTTCTGCAGCCCATTGGCAAGCGCAAGGCGGTGAGTCTTAACTTAATCCTCTGTTACAGAATTGTAGTATCTCACGTTTACCATGAGCTGTGGCCATTCAAGTGACTGTTACTCTGGTTCATCTGAGACGTGGTAACTTGGATTTTAAGTCCAGACCATCAACAGTGATTTGAGCTGCTAGTGGTATAGCCCAAGCTGCCATACAGCAAACAGCCTAAAGCATGTTTATGATGTGAGGTATTACAGACCAAAGTCTGTTTCTCTTTCTCATCACCGGTTTCCTGGGAGGATAAAAACCATATTCAGACTTTACACTATGGAGAAGCAGCATTTATTTAGAGGTGTTCAAAGTTGGGCTGGTTTAAGCTTCAGCTCAGCTGATGAATGGAGATGCTGTGTGGACAAGCTTATAACGGATTGAAACTTAGCTTACAGTAGTTTGCCTTAACTTAGTAAGAAACTCAGGTTGGGTCTGAAATGAATGAAAAAAATATACGGAGGGCTTTACACTGCTTTTATTAAATGAGATGATTGAAAATCATGTATTGTTAAAGTGGTGCAATGCTGAATATAAAAAGGGATACAGTGCCTCTAGCCCTGCATACAACCGTGTTTAGCAAT
>NW_008824359.1:4732593-4744546 GCF_000699105.1 Pygoscelis adeliae | reverse complement strand
CAGTTTGGTATCTAATTGGGCACTGAGTGCCTAAATGCATGGACTGAAACCCCTGTAGGTCTTTGCACTGGTCAGTATTTTTGACTCTAAGATATAAGAGCAGCAGCTCTAGCAAAAACAGCCCAGCGGTTGCGTGCAAGGGTTTCCTCCGTCTCCCCGAAGCTCGCGGTGACTTGGGGCACGTCTGCATTGCACAGCGGCGAGTTCTGCTCTGCAGCTTGTCGAGAGCCACAGCTTTCCTCCTGCGATGCCGGGGGTCGTGACGTCCCCGGGCTGCTCTCGCTCTGCCCCACGAGACGGGCGCAGCGGTTTGGCTCGGTGTTTGCCCATGGATCTCCCTGCAGGGCTCCTTCGCACTGTGAGCCTCCCGAAATTCCTTTGACCAGTGGGTCTTGAGTCATGCTGATGTGTTTGACAATTTTATCATGGCCTGACGTTACCGCTGTTCGTGTTACTTGGGGGAAATGTTATGTTCTCACTGCAAGGGAAAAAACTGGCCGTCGCTGGGTGAGTTATTTTCCACTGTTTTCACTCCAACAGCGTTATTTCGTCTGCTGCTAAAATCCTTAACCTAAGATGGAAATGCTTCCCCGATATCTCCCCTCTCATTCCTCCAGTATCCAGAAGTTCTCCGTGAGCTAAGCGCCCTCATCCCCTTCGGAGCGGCTGCCCTTGCGGGCTCCTGTGCAGCTCCCTCTCCGAACACAAGCAGCTGCTTTCAGCTGCCTCCCCGCAGGACGAGGTGTGCCTGTTTACCCTCTGGGGACACAGGACTTCATGCCGGGGAGGAGAAAAAAAAACCCAACATCATGGCCTTGGATGTGGACAGGGACCGAGGCTGAAAATGTCTGTCGAAGGGAGAAGTTATTTTGGAGGGGAAAAGTGTGTTTTTAATTGTTTAGATGAGGGGGTTTCGTGTTTTATGGATGACTGGGGGCTGGGGAGGTGTCTTTTCTTCCTCCGTGTACAATATTGTTCAGGAAAAAAAAAAATTGGACTATCTACATTTGTGAATTTAATTTTTTTTGGCCAGAAGCATAACAATTTGTAGGGTTTGATTTTTCTCTGGAAAAAAAACCCCACGTTTTGAGAACAAGGCCCGGGTAACCAAAATATGTTTGTTTTTGTTTAAATTGCTCAGTAGAGAAATCGTCTCTTGTCTATTGTTAAGAGAGAGGTTTAAATCAAAGGCAAATTCTACATATTCTAAAATATACAGACAACTCTTTGAAAGCAAAGCCAAGCAAAACTTTAAAAGAGACCTTCTCCTTGATGCAGAAGTTTTCAGTTAGTTTACTGTGCTGAGGCTCAAGTGGAAAGAAACAGCCTGAGAAACAAATCACAGATCCCCACTTCGGAGGCGGAAGCTGGGGAGAGCATCGTATTAATAGCACAGGAGACCCTTCCGCAGAGCTCCTTGTCCAGGGCTTTTCCTGCAGCAACGAGGAAAAGGCTTTGCAGTTTGTGGGGATTTTTGTGTTCGGATTTGGTTGTGGAGGGTTTAAGCGAGCTGCAGAGCAAGGGAGCAGAGGGCCTGATCCTCTCGTGTTGGGTGGTCCCTCCTACTGCAAATAACCCTATTGAAAACAGAGGGACTATTTGTGGAGTCATTTGTTTGTCAGGAAAAGTAGGGTTTGTAGGATACGGCCCCAATTAGCAGCCAAATTCCTGGTTATTTTCTTGTGATAAAAACAGGACTAGCTGTCACAGAGATGCACGTAGCATCTCTTCGGTTCCTGTTTGAACTCCTGCCACTTGCTCCGTGCTTCTTCCCGCTTCCTTGGCCATCCAGAAATTATTCCGGCACCACGCTAGCTCGGATGAGCTGGCTGCTTCCCTCCTGCCCGGGACTGATGTGGCCTCCGGCCCTTTGCCATGCCTTTTGGGATCGGCAGGGCTTGGGCTGTGCATTCCCTGGCTCCCGCTCACTGGTACCTATTGGTGAGGGCACCTGGGGGTTGCTCTTGACCTTCGGCTCCTGGCTGCTGGAGCACATCAGGCAGATGATATACACCCCCTGCATGACATCGCTGCCTAACACCCAACACATCATTCCCACCATAAATCCTGCTTTTAATATGACCCAGGTACAGTCAACCCCATCCAGAGGGTGTCCCTCCTGAATCCAGCCCTCCTCAGGAGATTTACTTAGCGAACAGTTTATCACCGAGCTGCACTTTTTGGAAATGCTCTTAATTGCCCACGCTCTTAATTGCCCACACCCGTTCTCACAGGGCGGGCCCCCTGCCCGACCCACGCGCGCGGGCACAGGCAGGGCGATGGCCCCGCCGCTGCCGGCCCCGCGCGAGCTCGGCGCGCCGGCGGATGCCAGGAGGGCTTTCTGGGAGCCGAGGGAGCGCTGATAGCAGCGCCGTTATTTGGGGGAGGGAGGAGTGCTCTCGTTAGCTGTATTTTTTTGTGGCTCCCTGTTTTGGTAGCCATAAGTCATTAGTGGTTTTTAATTTTTTTTTTCTTTTTTTCCCCCTTGAAACTGAAATAAGGGCTGAAAGGGTAGATTTGTCCTCCTTTTTCTTTTTCTCTCTTTTTCCCCCCTCTATTTTTTCTTTCTTTTTTTTTTTTTTTTTTTTGGCTAATCTGAGGCACGTTGCCACATCTGAAGCCACTTGGCTCATTATGGATTTCATGGAAACTGATTCCCTGAAAGTGTTTCCATATGTGTGTTCCCAATATATCCCATCCTTTTCTAAATGGGAGTACAAACTCGCACACGAGCTGGAAATGGCTTCAGGATGTGACAGAGAAGTCATATGACTGGAGTGGCACTGTGTGTGGCCCTCTCTGAAAGACACGGTGTCCTGTGTGCTGGCTCCCATCCTACAGTAGATCCAGTTTCAAAGAATATCTTCCTTCCCGGCTTCTTAAAAACTCTTAATCAAGAACCAGCAAGGAATCCTCTGTCCTCAGGAGGGACGCGTATTAGTTGAACGAGATTCCAAAGGAAAATTTGGATGGGGAGGGAAAAAGAGGGGTTTAAAGGGTGACATTACAGAGCAATGCCAAGGGCTTACCCCCCCCCCGAGCCCCTACAAAACAGTTTCTTTGTGTCTGCTTGAGGATCAGATGGTATTTCTGAGTTGCTAGCATGCAGTGGAAAAGTACAATTCATGACAACATTGGAAACAAATATTTATACTTTCCAGTTAAGGCACATTTTTCTGAAAAAAAAAAAAAAAAAGGTAATAAAGTAGACTGCTAGTCCCAATGTATATTATCTTCCCATTCACTGGATTTATACAGGATTCTTGTACTGACACTCGCTGTCGCCGTGTATGCGTTGCAGCTCTCAGCCCTGCGGTTTCACCCCCTTGCTGTATACAACGCCGCTGAGGTTGCTATCCAAGAAAAGCCTCAAATGTTCCTTCTGATGCGTTTCGGCTGGGGTTGGCGAAAAACAGCAGCGGCTGAAATTCAGGCAGGAAAAAGTGGGGAAAACTGAACAGAGAGCGATACGAGCCTGTGTGCATGTTTGTGCCATGCAGCGTTGCAGAGCGGCTAGAATTATTTCTAGGAAACGTTATTTACTTTTTGCTTCCAACGTAACGCATAGATGGCCTGAGACTTCAAACAAGCAGGGGGATTTTGATATACTACCAGTTCCTTTCCACCTGAATCACCCGTGACAGCTCTAGACTGAAGTCACTGAGACGAGATAGCGAAGACCGAGAAGTTAAGAGGCTCCCCATCACACCAGGTCAACGGGCATCCACGGGTGGCAGGTCGCAGCCGCAAGCCAAGGACGTATTTCTGTAATGTGACCATTTGTCCCCCTCCTGTGGTTCTCGTTAGAAAGGTTTATGAGTCCTGTATAACTGAAGCGTCACAAAAGGCAACGTCTATAAATGAGAGAGTGATGACTGATGCTTTTCGTGGCTCCATTGCTGCTCCCAACAGTCCATCTAGGAGGGGTTTGTTGTTGCTTTTTTCCACACACGGGAGGAATTTCTACCCATTCGTGTTGCTAAATTTAAGATGAGCTACCTCTTGAGGTGCAGGCAGCAGCCACCTGTGTTTAGGTGCGTAGTGTCACCCAGCAAGACTTAGGTGCCTAAAGAAAATCACCTTCTTCCAGCGCAGTTCATCCAGCAGAAAGTCCTGTTGAGGGAGCAGGGCAGGTAATGATGGAGCCTGGGCTGGAGAAGCGCAAAGAGACCCCGGTTTTGCCGTTAATCAATGTAACAGCTCTGCTTGGGAAACACTCTCTTTTATATGAACGAGTGGTACTTTAATGGTTGCTGCTAATTACATTATTTATGGGGTGTTTCTCCCAGCAAAGGGCTTAGGTGCTGCACCATAAATTCAGTGAAAACATCTATCTGCAAATTAATCTGTGGTATTTTAGGTGCCAAAGTCCTCTTACTTAAATACCAGAAGGCACAAGTGTGCAGTTTACCGTGTGCACTGGGGTGCTGAGGCACGGCGGGAAGAGATGCACGAGAATTAGGTTCTTGCGTGTTGTGCGTGAGGCTCTGAAGGGGTTAAAATGTTCCTTCCTCCCTCTGACTTTTGTGAGACTGCTGTGCTTAATAATGTTGCAGTTTAAATGGTCCCAACTAGGCCTTGAAGTTAACACCTTGTTGAGGTGAAGGAAAGAGGAGGGGGGGGGCAGTTCACACCTTTTCTGCTGCTGTTGTTTGCCAGGAGACCTGCTTGGGGTAACCTAGGGGAAAAAAAATGCAAAAAAGAAAAAAGATATAAAATGCTTTTTTTCTTTTTTTTGCCTGATTTTTTTTTTTTCTGAATTAAAGGGAGGGAAAGGGCATTAGAAAACACACCATTTCCTATGATAAATGGTTGCAAGTATCCAGACGAGGCGCGCTCATCCCAAAAGTGAGGCGGGAAGGGAGAAGCCCTGTGTATTGTTTCTGCGGTGCTGCAGGACCCTCGCCCTTGCGGCACGTAGGCACGTGCTCGGTGGTAGGTGTGTGGGAGGAGTGTCCCTGAGCTCCGGCACGAAGCTGAGCACCAGCGGAGGTTGGCGGGATCAGGACCTAACGGCTACAGCAAGGAATAGCTGCAGGAGGGAGGTGGTTTGGGATTTGCAGTCCCGGGCTCCATCCCGCAGCAGCATCCAGGGGGAAGCTGGTTCTGCACCTTTGGAAAATCAAAGTCTTGCCTGGAAGGAGGCGGGAGAAGGATCGTGCTGTGTTTGATTTACTAAACACTTAGCAGCAGAGGCAGCTGACAAGAATAACAAAATGAAGAGGAAAATAGCACTCTCGGCCTGATACAGAAGGATGCTTGGGGGAAACAGAGTTCCAGCTAGCAAATGATCAGTTCTCCCCTTCCAAACACTTTGCAAAGAATCCTTAAGATTGCAAAACTAAGTGCTCAGAAATTGGGAAACATCAGTACTTATGTTGCCTGTGCAACTTTAAATCAGCCTCATTCTGCTTATGCATTATATTACAGATTTTAATTACAGGATCACATGATACTTTTCCCACGGGATTCCTGTCTCATTCAGTGCACAGGATGGACAGTGCTAACTTAATGAGAAGCTCTTCAATATTTTGTTTTCTTCTTGTTCTTTGCATTTCCTCAGGCCTTGCTTATTGCAGAGCATTAAATTCTGCTCTGAAGAAGGAATTCTTAATTTCTTGATGGGCTTTGCCCTAATATTTCTGCCGTAGCATTTCTATACAGTTCATTGCAGTGCAATATTACCAAGAAAGAAAAAACCCGCTTTAAAAAGAGTACTGAGACTGACTCTAAGGTCTCCTGTAGTTCAGTGCACCTTCTGTCTGTCACCTACATCATGAACTTTTTTCTGTCTTTAGCCTTATGTTCAGACCTGAGCTCCTGTTGGCTTCAGCTGCAGCTGTGAATATTTAGCGCACGTGCAAATCAGAAGCCAACGTCTTTGCTGGGCACAGAAAATGAGTGAAGTAAAAATGTGATTTGGAGAGATTTCAACTGATCCACGTAGGAGCCATGTGGCAGAAACACGTATAAAATCCAGTTTGCTCAGGAAAATAATCAGGTTTCCCTTGCCTTGTTCACATCACGCCTTCTGATTTCTTCCAGCAGTGGATTTGGGGGACATATAGACAACGGTCCTCCCTATTCCTCAATTCTGATACATCTCCAGAGGTCAGCTTGTGTGCTGCTTGCAGGAGGGTTCGTGTAAAAGGAATAGCACCTTCTCCTGTAATTGAATGCTCTATCGTAGTGCATGTGGAGAAGGAACTTGAATGCTGGTATTTCCTAATTTTCTCACTCTTCACATGGTAACTGTTATCGCATCCTTTTGTTTGTCTCTAGTTGTGTTTATAGTTTCTCAGATTTCTAAAAAAAGCAAACCCCAAGTAACCTCGCCTTCCCAAGTTTTTCTTTGCAATATCCTACAAACATCCACGTGGACCATCCGTTAGCTCCTTTTACGCAGGCTTCCGCCATTCCAGTGAATGGAGCCACCGATGGACCGATTCTCGATCAGGACGGGCACGGGGATGGGCGGGGATGTCCCAGTGTTTCAGCAATATTTGCAGACATTTCAAAAAATGCTGGGACTTGGGACTCCTGGATTTCATTCCAGTCTCTGGACAAGTGTCTTTGTAGGGGCACTGACTCTTCTGCCCATTTTTAGGCAGAATGCTTATGATTTGTTCATATTTGGCTGGATTTTCATGGCAACGTCTCTCACACAAAAGCCACTCCTATTCCAAAGTTCAAGTCCTTACTTCAAAGCGTGGAACTGGTACAGCTTTTCAAAGGCAGGCTCCTCAGAGTTTAAGATTAGTAAAACAATATATTTTTCCCAGCAGAAGAGTTTCAGCTGAAATTTTAAAAACAAATAAATGCATAAATCACAATTTAGCCTGAGACAGACGCCCAGCATGGACAATTTCAGCCAGAACATTTGAAGTTTGGCAAAGCTGTAAGAGACTGAAAATCGTCTCATCATGTGAAGTGTGTGGCATACTTCATACGAGGCAATATTATCAGCTGTAAGTAATCCAAGCTGCACATATAATTCATAGACGTAGATGTTAGGGAAGGAAAAAACAAATTTAATAGATCAATTAGTGCTACGTCCCAGCCTGAATTGAACTATTGAACAAAAAACCACAAAATCTAGTATCTGCTTCAGCGAACGTCTTAACACTGAAGTTCCCCAAAACACAAGTGAATCATTTAGCTACTGGTAAATATATTTAACTATATGTAGCTGAATTTCCGTGAGACAGACTACTCAGTGACTTTCGAATACAGCACCACTCTGTTTTCTTGCATCCAGTGATTATGCACTGGCTTGATGTGCTAGAAATTTCCCGATCAGACATATGCAGTAAGCCAAGGGGACCTTTTTTTTCGGTAGTGACCTTATAGCATAAAATGACAAAGCAAATTGCAATATTTGTAAGTTATAAAATTATCCTATAACCCTTTAAAGTAGATGTCAGCCTGCTATACCCACAAGGAGTTAATCTATCCACAGTACGTTATGATCTTTAATAATGGGAAGCGATTGGCCAAAGTGCTGTAAACCTGGCAGAAATTTGTTGCCTTATTTTCTGCAAACCACAAGCACAGCTTATTAATTGAGAAACGAACATTAACTGGCATTAGCTGGCATCTGTAAACCGAAAAAGAGAAATGACCACGGTAGGCATTCAGCTGTAAACAGTAGAGCTGCAAATCTGCAACAGGTAAAATTGGTTTTTAAGCGCAAATGCAAAACCATTTTAGTCGGCTGCTGGCAAATGCCCAAGTCTAGGGTTTTTAATGAGGCTTCTGCATCAAAATAAGTGAAACCACATGGAATTTTAATTGTTCTTATTCTAAATATGAAACACACTGGAGCAGTATTCTTGAATCTAGGATGTTAGCATATATATTGGCATATTAACATTACCACTTCTCTGGTCTGAACGTATAGCTCTCAGAAAACTTGAGTGCCAAGTTACATTAGGGAAGAATCGGCTTGGAAGATTTAAAAACAGTTTAACCTGGGCTCCTTCAGATGTAAAGGTGTTTTTTTTTTAAATATACTTTTTTTTTTTTGTATTGTCAAGCACGGTGAGATGATCAGACTGTGTGGCGAAAGAAGGTCACTTGCTGTGCTTGTTGCCGTGTTTCTCTTTCTGGCGGCACAAAATAAAGTCTCTTCTCTTTACAGAAGTGTGGTTTCGCAATCATGTGGCCACAATGTAGGGTGGAGGATCTGTGCTTCACCCATTTAATACAAGCTATCACGAGAGTGGGAATTCACAGATGCAAATTGTTTTCTCGCTCTGACGGAGGAAAAATTAGCATAAATCTTTAATCCTTCTGGGGAGATGAATAAATAAATTATTTACTTGCACTGTCATGTTACTATATTGCTGATCGACATCACTATTTGTGCGCAACTAGATATACAAAGATGAGTGCCAATACCCAGACGAGCTATTTAGCTTCCCAGTCCAGCAAAGAGCTAAACATCCATAGATGAATATGCATCTGGTGTTTGCAAGTTAGAACCAAAATCAACCTTAACACAAGGAGGTAGCACAGAGAGAGTAGGAGGAAGAGGGTCAAAATGCATCAGTGAGATTGCATAGCAGTGAGGATGGCAAGAAGCTGAATTTTAGAGGCGATTTTTTAAAAGGTTTCTGGTCTCGCTTAGAAAAGAGGCTTTAGAACAGGCATCACAGAAAACTGTTTCTGATCTCCAAAAATACCTTTGCACAATGGAGATACAGAAGGCTGGGAACAAATTGCAACCTAGTGCAGGGAGTCAGGGAGACAGCAAAAGGTATTTGGGCAAAAGGAGGGTTGGAGAAGTGCGTGTGCAGGAGCCATGCAGACAGAGCCATGAGTGAGATAAGAAAGGGTTATGGTTATTTGGCCTTTGGGTAAATAGGATTGTACTTTACAAGCAACAGTAAAAACAAACAAGTATGGATTTACTAGGGTATGTAAGGAGATCTGTAGCCCCACATTAGAAATGCCTACGTGTGGTGTGCACATTCCCAGTCATTCAACACATACATGATCGCTTGGCAGCACCCATACAGATAATATTTGGATCTAGCCCTGAAAGGGAGATTGCCTTTTAATGTGTAAACCTGTGTGGAAAGCTTGTTATAAAAAAAAAAAAAGGCATTGGTTGTAAAGAAACCAAAAATGCCGATGTTCTTCTACACCTTTACACTCGTACCAGTTCTACCTTTGATTATAAGAGTCTTGTTTAGCTTCTATCAGGGTAAACTAAGAGCAACTCTGTTCATGTTGGGAGAGTTGCAATAACAATGAAAAAACAAAAAAGGAGTATAAGCGGTAGCAGATTGAAACTCAGTATTTTGAGCAGCTGGGGAAATTATGTTCTAACCTTATACTTCCAGATACGTATCAGACCTGTTCACAATATAAAGGATAGTGTTCCAAAATTACAGCTTTGAATCTGGGTGGTATCGCCTCTGGCTATTGTTTGCAGTTGGGAACGAAAGAAGTTGCATCAAGTAGTAGAGTGTTTGCTGTAAAGGTACAAGTTATATTACATTCCACGGTGCTGTGGTTGGAGGGGTTGATGATGGAGACAGACCCATTCACCCGTAGGTCACTGATTCGGTTCCAGATAAAGATAATAGTAATCACATTGTCATCAGAGTTAAAAATGGGCTCTTACTGCCCATTTAAAGCTCTGTACTCAGTATCTTTTGAGACAGCGGATTATAATCTCCGGGTTTCAGGTTGTGTGAGTTGGACACTTGGCTGCCTGTGGCCCAGGTCCTCCAGCCTGAACCCAAGCTGTGCCTGAGCTTTGCTCCCCTGCCCCTTTTAGGTATTGTCTGATTCTATATTGAAGGCGTGGGTTAAATGAGCTGGTAGAACAGGAGAGAATAGTGATCTAAATCACAAACTGTGCCACACAAGGTGGCAGGGTCTGTTGAGTCTGTGGCTTATGGTAGCAACCACCATTGTGGGTGCTATAGGGGGCCAAGGGCAGAAGGGCTGGAGGGACCTTGCTTCTACACAGCAGTGTCGGCAGGTCAGATCCAAAGCCCATCTACAAGGAAAAGCATTGCTGCATCTTACGTGGAGGATACACAGGGTGTTAGTACGTCAGTCTGGCATCTAGAAGATGCCATATTTTCCTTTTAGGTAAATCAGATCGGGTAGCTTGGCAAAGAGATGGGTGAACCCTTGGATCTAGAGGACTGTAAAGCTGTAGAAGTGTCGGCTGGGAAGTGCAGGGAGAGCCCATTTTATTTCATTATTTTTCCCCTTTATTTATACCCTGCTCTTTCCAGCTCACTCTCTATAAAAATGTATGTATGTATCTACTGCATACTGGCCGATGTATTTCCCTCCCTCTTGCACTGTACTTCTTCATTAGGCTTTCTCTTTCCCGCCCCGTCCCTTTTCCCACACCCTTTTTGTTTTCCACTTTTCTGGCTCTCAGTGCGAGCTTTCGCCATCTTTTTCTTTTGCTCCTGTCCATCCCACAGTCTCCTAAGCAGATCACCAAGCTACTAACGTTTGCTTTCCAGTTCTGCTCCAAAACTTTGGGCTTTTGATGTGGGATTAGAAATTAGGCAAAATGAGTTTACCCATCCCTGTTTTGCGTTAGACTCCAATTCACAGCGTTACCATCCAGACGTTCACAGTAGCCATAAACTGTGCGGTCTTTTTTTCAACCAGACTGCACAGACTACATAGGAAAACAACTTCTTTCAATGGCAAGAAGAGTGTTGGGCTTGTAATTTTCCATCGACTGCACTGAAAAGTAAAATTTGCATCTTTGCTATCAGCTCAGTGGCTTTGCCCATCCTTCGGATGCAGCAAATAATATTTTTCGGCCATAGGAAGGAGCTGAGCAGATTGTCACCTAAATAAATTGATTTAAGGCAAGAAGTGGGGCTTGGTCACCCCCAGTGTAACTCCCCTGGTGTCAGTGGTGCAACTAACTCGGTGTTGCCAACTCTTGTAGTTTTATTACAAGTTGCACGGTAATTTCTGCTTTTCTTGAAACACCAGCTCCCTACGGCATGTGCTGAGGTGGGAATCTCAGCTTTCATGTGCAACCAGACCTGAGTTTCTCAAAAGGCTATAGCAAAAACCCAGAGACACGTAACCCTTAAAGCTCAGAAACCAGAAGGCAAATCAACTTCAAATCCACCTTTCTCTTTTTGGCTCTTTTTCAATGTCTTGATTTTTGAGATGTTTTTTTTTTTTCCGGCCTGACTTATGACCTTTGAAGGCTTCAGGTTGGCAATGCTGCTCCCTCCATTGGCATCGGTGGAGTTAGACCAGGGATGAGTTTGGCCCAGCGCTTGTAGAAGACAGGTGTATGCTTCTGTTCCTTGCAATGTATTATTTGATATGATCTGCTGTTCTCTTGGGGGCCAAAAGAAGTGGGTTTTCTTAGAAAAATAAAATTCTATCATCACTTGCTACAAAAAATGGTATTTACAGAATTGTTTTCCCCCGTCTTTTGTTATAATTTTTTAGGTGCTTCAGAGCTGGGCCCATTTTCAGATCCCAGGCAGTTCACAAGCATTTCATCCCTCACTGAGAGCCGCTTCTCCAACCCACGAATGCACTATCCAGCCACCTTTACCTATACACCGCCAGTCACCTCAGGCATGTCACTGGGTATGTCCGCAACCACTCACTACCACACCTACCTACCACCACCCTACCCCGGCTCTTCCCAAAACCAAAGTGGACCTTTCCAGACCAGCAGCACTCCATATCTCTACTATGGCACTTCGTCAGGATCATACCAGTTCCCCATGGTGCCGGGAGGGGACCGCTCCCCCTCCAGGATGCTTCCTCCGTGCACCACCACGTCCAACGGCAGCACGCTGTTAAACCCTAACTTGCCCAACCAGAGTGACGGGGTGGAGGCGGATGGCAGCCACAGCAGCTCCCCAACTGTCTTGAATTCTAGTGGCAGAATGGATGAGTCCGTTTGGAGGCCGTACTGAGATTTCTTCGGTAGCCG
>NW_008824359.1:4716630-4732567 GCF_000699105.1 Pygoscelis adeliae | reverse complement strand
AAAAAAAAAACCAAACAAACGGTCTTTTAACTACGAAGTGCCTTTTTTTTGTGTTTTTTTTTTTTTTTAAATAGATTTTACCGATATGTGCAACTGTGTAGATGGGATGATAATGGCCATAAATAACACAAGAGTTACCAACACACCACAACCCATGTTTCAGATTATGTGGATCAAAGCACATTTTTTTTTTTTTTTCCCTTGGAACCATTTTACCTTGTTTTATATTTAAAATGTACTTTTTACACACAAAAAAAAAAATCACCCCCACCTTTCTTTTTTCTCTTTTGGTCTAGAATGTTGTAATAACTAGTGAGTTCTTTTGCCAATGAGGAGAGAATGGACTCCCCAGCTATCAGGAGAAACATGGTGATGCAAGGCAAAGGCTGCATTCCCTTTTATTTTTTAATAAACCCCCCCCCCCAACCATGAACTCCAGATACAGTTGCAATCATACAACGTATGGGACCCTCTTCACACCCGTAGTGCAATTCAACTGGCTTGTATTGGTGCACATAAAAAGGAAAGCAAAGATCGAGTTGCTTCCATTTTGCCATGATACATTCAGATGAAAACAGCTGTCCCAAAAACCCTCTGTCCGAGCCTTGCTGCAGCTAACGGTTGGAACTTCTCTGTGTTCATTGCTTTTTTGGTTTGTTTTTGGGTACTTAAAGAGAACGAGTCTTCAAGTTAGGCTAGACAACCCTGGGGTTTCCTTTTTGCTTTTGTATCCGTTCATTTTGCCTTCGATTAGCCAAAAACCAAAAATAACAACCAAAACCTTTAAAAACAAAAAACAAAATGTTATTACTTATGCAAAAAATGAAAATGGCAATATATATTACTAGAGCCAAAATGGTATACATAGTATTTGTGTTCGGCTATGTTCTTTTTTATTTTTTTTTAAATTATAAATGTGTAAAATTTGAGGTTGTTTGCTAACATGAATCATCATATAACTTTAAAAGAATATTTATAATTATTTAATGACATTTGGACCCTTTAAACGTTTCTTAATGTAATGATATATTGACTTCGGTCTCTAAAAGTGGTTTGTTTTTTTTTTTTTTTACTTATTACATTTCTGCAGTGGTGTAAACCTCAACCTTTACCCAACTCTGAAAAGCAGTTCCAGTGTGAACCAGTTTACAATGTGACTTAAAAACGACAAACCCAACCCAAATACATCCACATCAAATGATTTTGGATGTAGGATCTTTTTATATAACTTATGAAGGAAATATTGTGTTTAAAATATTTTTATTACCTGTCTGGTTGCCTTCAACACAGTCTTGCCTTTTAATCAGTAGTTGTGGAGACACTGGAAAAATGGTAGGAAGGATGAAATATTTTCCACCCTTCCCCTAATTTCTTCTTCTCCCAGGATTTTTCTCAGAACTTCAAAATTTGAAAATATTCATATTTAAAATGTCCTGTTTTGACAACATGATTTGAATTTCGACAGGGTGTTTTTTTTTCCCAAAGAAAAATCAGAATCGTTTCAAAGCCCATATTTTACAAATAATGACTTGTTAAATATCTCAGAAATGGGAGTAAGGGAGAATTGGTGAAACTTTTTCCCCTCCCCTTGCAATTTCAGCCCACTCGATGGAATAAAAAGGTTCAAAACTTGAGACAGAAACTGCCTGGTAGCGAATCACCGCCCGATAGCATTAAATGCTAGAGCCGTAAGGATGCTGTGTTGACTTTGAAGCCGATGTGGCTGTTGCCGTGTTAGAGAGACAAGCCCAAGGGCAGCGATACTCGCCTCTGGAAACGCTGAAGATAAAAAGTCACCTTAAAAGCCACCCCGGGGCTCCCAGGCGCGATACAGGGAGAGCAAATTGCGCCCAAAACCCTTAACCAACCTGTCTGCCGCCAAACTGTCCAGCGCAGGGGCCCAAATTTCGCCCAGCCCAGGGCTCCTATGGCAAACGGGAAGGCGACACGGCATCGGCTGGATGTGGTGGGAGCTGAACCACCCTCCCCGTGCCATCCCCAAGCAGGTGATGTTAAGCCTGGTTTAGCGGGATGTTCATCACGTGCTGATGGAGTTTGCCGGCGCTCCCTCCTTCCCCTGCCTTAGCCATCGCCGTCCGCAGCCTCCTCGGGGGGCTGCCGGCCACCGCGCCGCTCCTTGGCTGTACTTTGGCTACCTCCAAAGTATTGCAATAACTCAACGGTGGGCATAGCCATACAGAGCCGGACAACACCATCACCGCTCGTTAATAGCGAAGCTGTTAAACGAGGTGACATTAGCATGCTACATCCCTCCGATTTGCGTGATGACGCGCTCTTAAAAAAAAAAAAAAAGAAAAAAAGTCTTTGCCTTCTAAAGGTTGTATACCAAGTATGCTTAAAGTATAAGTAAGACACTTTTTTTTTCTTCTAATACTTAGTTTTCCTTCAAAGATGGAAGCTGTAATTGATTCTATTTATTGTTGGTTTGTGGTAGCTTGAAGCATACCACTGTCCATTTATTTGTAACTGTAAAATACGTTTGTTAGTCTCAGCAGCACTTAAAAAGCCAGTGTCTGGTTACACATTTCAGTTTTGTTTTTTGTTTAGTAAGCAAGAGAAAAAGATGTACTGCCAGTGCAAGCTGTTTCCTATTTAATAAAAGGTACTATATTTGTACATTATTTGTTATTGCTGAGAAGGGCTTTTTAAGGTTTACTGTATGCATATTAAGTAATTTTTAGGGTGCTTTTGTGTTGAAATGTTGTTAAGAGTGGCTGCAGGCAGCAACCCAGATTTTTTTTTTTTTTTTTTTTAAGACTTTGTTGTAAAATTCAAGCACTTGGTTTTTGTTTCTGGATAAATCCAGCACAGACCAGACTTTTGTTTTGCTCAGTACCGACAGGACTCTGTTTGTGTCCCCGCGGTTTTTCAACTGGACCATTAGGGACAGACGTTGAAAACATTTTCTCCACCCGGTCGAGGCGCCCGTGCCCGGTCTGTGTCCTCGGCTTCCCTGGCCGTGCGGGCAGGCGTCTGGCTCTGCCTGCTTGAGATAGGAAGGAAAGGATTTTCTAAGTACCTACGGACGGAGGAGCACCAGCCCCTTGACTTTCAGTAGACTCCCGTGCTCCTGAACCCTCCTGGTGCCTTTGGAAAATCTCTCCCGGTACGTCAGGCTGGTCACGGAGGGAGTTGTACAGGCTGAGGCAGAGATGCTCATCAAAGCTTTTGGAAAATGCTTTCGAGTTCCCTTGGAAATGCTCTTGAATCAGGATTTCAGACCATTAAAAAAAAAAAACAAACAACCAGCGCTATGTAGTAAATCGTATCAGATTATTTGACGTTTTGCGAGGTGCTTAGCATCGACAGAAAGGAGTTTTCTCAAAGGTACGACAGCCCTTCCCTTCGGTGAGTGGCAATCTTTGGCACCGGTCACAGATGTAAAGATTAAAAAATGGCCTTTTTTTACTTTCCACCTCTCTTATCCCACCAAAGATTTACTTCCAGCACAACAGGCACGATGTCCCTTTTGCCAAACGGAGGATTAAATCCTCCTCTCCCTCCTCCTAAGGGTAACCAGATCGGGGTCAGCGGGTCGGGACGGATGAGTAAAGCAAATTATTTAACCCGCAGCATCATTCACGTGGCGTTTATCGTTTCTTTTGAAAGACCAGCTGCTGTGTCCTTCTTAGCATTGAACTTTTTTGCCAGCAGTTCCCTGAGCAAAGACTTACTGGTTTCCACAGGTACCATCTCGAGTGGGGAAAATTTTGCACTTTCACACTTCGCAAAGCAAAGCTCAGCCCCGCGCCGGGCTGCACGCGGCCAGCAAGCCTTGAGCAAAAGCAATAATTAAAACCTGGATCAGCCATGAGCTTAAAAAAGCCCCATTCTCTGAACCCCTGAATTTCTTGTTGTTTTTAAATAGAATGCATTTCATTTTAACATTTTCTGAGAACTTTTTTAGATGTTTGTTTACTTCCATGTTTACAGATAACTCTTTGCTTTTTTTTTTTAATGCAGTACTTTTAAGTATATCAGCCAAAACCATACTTTTACAGTAACTTTTGTTTTAGGTAATATGAGTGACATTCCATTTTTTTTTTTGTTGTTAAATATGCTTTACCAGTCTTGAATTTCCGCTGGAACAAAATATTTGTAGCATTTTGTGTAAATACAAGCTTTAATTTTTTATTTTTTCAAATGCTGTCACCCGAGATTTGCTTTTCATGCACATATTGTACAAACACACTCCGCTTTATGCCACAGCTGATGATTGTGGATCAGTTTACTTCAACTTCAAAGGGACTATTTGTATTGTATGTTGCAACTGTAAATTGAATTGTTTGGCATTTTCTCATGATTGTAATATTAATTTGAAGTTTGAATTTCATTTTCAATAAAACGGCTTTTTTTTGTTAATGTTCTTCTATGCTTCTTTTTCTTCCACTGTCTCCTCTTAGCACCAGGCAGCGTAAAGTACACGGTAGGACACAGTACCGGCCCTTCTGTGGTGTGCCCATCCATTTCTGCAGCACTTAAGCTTTCAATTAAATATAAAAAGCAAGTTTCCAGGCCTATAGGTGGTAAAGGACACCTTCTAAATCTGATTTCAAATGTTGCTTCTTTTCCTGAGTCTGCAAACTATCAAAACCTGTGTTTCTTAGAGTGCAAACTGCTCTTCATCTTGCTAGATCGTTAACTCTGAAACCTAACAACTGACATTAGCCAGGACATTCTGGTGCTACGGCGCTGTGGGCAGAGCTTGAAGCATAGGAAAAGCTGGGATAGATTTCCCGGGGGGGGGGGGGGGGGGGGGGTGGGGGCAGGGATTGGGCTTTTTCCAGGATGGGGGTTGCGCTATCCCCACCTCTTCCTGGTCAGACCTGAGGAATGCAGTTACAGATAATCTTGTGATTTGCATGGCCTGAGGCAAGAATAGTTTCCAAGCAGCGAAAGATATATGGGTAGGGAGGCTGGGGGAGGAGGCTATTTTTCCTCCAGCCTAGTGTCAGGGGTAGGAGGAGATGCAGCTAATGAAGGTGAGGTTAAGTTCACCCAAGGCTGTCTGCAGGAGGAGAGGAGAGGACAGGAGTTGTTTGCAAGCTTGTGCCCGGTTTCATAGTAAGTTCTTATCCTTTTTAGCTATTTCTTGAGTCTGCAAAAGAGAAATAGTAGCACAGAGAGGCATGAGGTTCTGATCATTTCAAGAAACCTTTAACTCTGAAGTTTAAATGTCACTAATACTGATCTTGTGAGCTCTGTTGGCTTTACCATGGACCTACACATCTCTTGTGTGGTGGCTGAAGATTGAGATAATGTTTGGGGGTTTTCAAGGGTGCTTTCATTCCAGCCCATAATCTGAGTCCTGATATTAGGGAAGCTTTATCCGAGAGCGAGGAACCAAGCAAACCAATCAAACCAATCAATGCTTTGTGGTATAACTGCTATATAAATCATTCTGGGGGGACTTATGCTACCAACATTAGTGCTAAGACTTTCTGCTGCCCTCTGGTACACAGGTTAACCCATCTCAGCTAGTCAGAGCACAAAGAGACGTTCATTATATTCTTGCTTTCATCGTCACTTAATCCAGATGCTCATAAAGGGAAATAAACAATTTTTCACCATTTTGTATGGTCAAGTGGTGGAACAGTGGCCTAGGGAGGTTGTGCCACCTCTGTTCTTGGAGGTTTACAGGACCCAACTGGGTAAAGCATGGAGCAACCTGGTCTGACCCTGGAGCTGAGGCTGCTTGAGCAGAAGGTCGGGCTGGAGACCTCCCACGGTCCCCTCCAAATTATCCCACGGCTCTGTGGGTCGGGCTAGGAGCTATTTGCTACAGGTTGTTGCCTAAGCTAAAAGCTGCTTGCGTGGCTGTACGGATAACACATATTCAGCTAAAACCAATCTGAATAAAGAGGTTTGACAGGATTAAGTCCTTACATAGGCAGGTTATTGAGGAGCTACAGTGATCCCTCTATCTTTTGTTGGTTTCTGGCACATTTCTCTGGGATATCTACAGCAGGCATGGTCAGCACAAGGGTTGGAAGAGCCAAACCATCACTCTAATCCAGTACAGCAATTCCCATCATACATCATGCTGAGCGTGTTGCTTTTGATTTTTTTGAGTCATTTACCCTTTTGCAGCTTGAGAAGGTGACTCTCGTTCTCTTGCCTTAGCCAGAAACCAACCACTCTCAAGGCAAAATGACCACCACTGGTCAGCGTGGAGGACTGCCTGATACGGAGACATGTGGAGAGGTGGGGGGAGATCAAACTCAAAGTACTTTTAGGACATAAGATTTAAAGACGCTTCCTACAAGGGGTGGTGACCATTGTCTTCCCCATCTTTTGGTGTCAGTAAACAGCTTCTTGCTTTTGGGTCGTGAGGGTTGAACATCAACTCTGGATCACTGGAGTCAGGCCTTTGCCGGTCGCATGCAGCGTGCATACAGCGGGCAGCATCTCACACTGGCTCTCCCTGTTGGCCTCGGTTTTAACTTTTTAATTTCCTGTGGCAGTGAGCAACACCGGAGGGGCTCAGAGCAGCCATGTGTTGGCAGCCACAGGCCTAAATCAGCCTTTTTTGTGCCTAAAACAAGCTCTTGGGGAGAGGTGGGGGAGAGAAGGAGCAGGGTCTGACTTTATGGTTCAGCACCAAGCCCTGTGCTGGCACCAAATAAAAAATTCGTCAAGCTGTTTACTGGGGAAAAGGAGGAAATAACCTCAGTTATATATCCAAGGATTGACGTGTACCGTCTAGTTACCTTCTGCGTGGTCAGGAGGAAATGAATCGGTATTTTGGGGTGAAATCCCGCCCCTGGGCGATGGCTTGCGGATGGCCAATGCTCTGCATAAGCCACAGCAGTGCTCTGCAGCACTTGGGAGGGTCACACTAGATCATATATTTGGGTAGGAGAGGGCATGGTGCGGTGTGGGTGATGAGCTTTGCAGCTCAGGCACTCACCACTTGGCTGAATGCTTGCAGAGAACAGCCCAAGAGCATTATTCGCCAGAAATATTTGTTGGACAGGTTAAAATTATAAGCAAATCCACTAGAAACCCACAATCTTTGGGTAGGTGTTGGGGATGACTGTGACGGATAAAATACCAGGAGGAGGTTGGGCATTTCTACTCAACATCTTGAAGAAAAGTTTTAGCATGAGCTTAAAGCAAAAAATTAAATATTTAGCATTCGAAAGGGCTATCTTTGGCCTTCTGTAATTATAATCTTTTCCCTGTAGTCCTACTGGTGCAATATCAGTCTGGGATGTATGGAGCTGTTCCCATGGGGCCTCTTTGTGGTACTTATATGGCCTTGGAGGGGGGGACGTCGGCATCTACCCCTCTGGGAATAGGAAGCTGTTGGCCCCAGTAACAGATAAGGCTGTGAGATACAAAGAGAACAAAGCCTAAACTTCCAAAAGCATCTGGTGATCTGATGCGGTGCAAACAAAGTAACTTGGGACCTACGACATAATTTAAAATTGAAGTTCTCAGGCCTGCCCTGCTACTTTCATGCAGTTTAATTGCGTATATTACTTAAGGTAGATGCAACCTGCTTTTCTAATGTTGACTGTGTTACCTAAATAACAAGTGGACTTGAATTTCCCTACTGCAGTTTGGGTAAGAGAATAAAATAAAATCCCTATAATTATATTTGTAAGAACTTGTAAAGATGAGACAAATTAGCTTTTGTTCTGTAGCTGAGAAATTTCAGCATCGTCTGTGATTCTCCAGGCAGCTTTGGACTCCTCTTTTTATGCCTCAGTTTCCCTAAATATAGAACAGGGAATTTGCTATTTCCCTGCTTTGTCAGGGTGTCCCATGGACTAAGTGTTTATAGAGAGCTTTGAACTTTTGTTGTTGTTGTTGTTGTTTAGCTCTTTTTACTACAAATCCAATGTTTGGTCTCACACCATTGGATAGTGTCCTTTGAAACAGCACATTTCTAAACCACATGTTTAGAAAAATTGACCCAGTTTCCAGACTGCTGATCTGGTCAAAAAACAATGCGGAGTTAAGGCCAAGTTGTGCTGTCTCAACAGATTTACTCGGGATTTGCGGTGGGGCAGGAAGAAAAGCAGAGATCGCTGCAATCCGTGGAGGCAGCCCTTGGCCGCTCCCTCCGGGCAGCTCGCTCGGGATGAGCAGCTGGAGCTTGCGGGATGTCCCAACACTTAGAGAAAAGCAAACAGCCCATGTTAAAGTTGATACGCCGCAGCAACTTGCCAGTGATTAATGTTCACCGTGAGGCCAAATTCAGATGATGATTACGCCAGTAGAGATCAGCTGAAGTCCCTCTATTAATAGTCCCATGTTTTTGGACGCCAGCATTTTTCAACCCGTAAATGTGGGTGTTATCAATGAATGGTCACCGAAATGCTGGTCGGAAGGTGTCTCCATGGGTCTCCTGGACCAAGGGAGGCTCAACGCAGGACCGCCACCACCAGATCCACTCAGCGTGGCTGTGTCCAGCGAGTCTTGAAACCTTCCAAGTGTGGAGACGGAGCCACCAGGGCTTCAGCAGAGCATCCTGTCCCCGCGCTTCTCCTAACGTCCACCCCCAGCCTCCCAAAGTGCAATTGATGACTTTTCCCCCAGCCTCTGGGTTTGGGTTTTTCCCTGTCTCTGGGTTTGGGCACACAGGGTACAGTAAGGATTTAAAACCTTGTTGCACATGTATAGGAGTCCAGTGCTTAGTGACCTCTCCTTTCCACCCCTTCATTTGTATTCCTCTAGGCCAGCACTTTAGAGCACTATTAAAAATAAAGTCGGAGCCTAAACACCAAGGCAGCCCCTCACCCCCCAGCTTGTTTACTTTTTCATTTCCGCAGCTGGAAAGAGAAGTCCTTAGTAGCTGAAAATGCTGCTGCTGCATCCAAATGCTGTGAGATAGCTTCTCCCAGGAAAGCACAATTTTTATCCCTGCTCCGGCGTGTGCGAGGCCGGTTAGCAAACATCAGGAAATAGGAAGGAAAGGCTGTGGCAGAAGGGAAAAAAAACCCAAATAATCCAGACAGATCTCAGGAAACCTGGATGCGAAGGATCGTTGTCCTTTTATTGCCAGTAGTGGTGTTCTCCTAACAGAGCAGGATGTTCTCATCTTTTAATAATAGCCAGGCCAGATGCTAAAGTCTCTTCTGCAAATACTGTATAAGTGAGAAGGAGAACAGCTGATTTCTGTTAAGACGAATACAGCAGAAGAATAAGCCAAAAAAAAGTATGAGAAATCTCCAGAGGTCTTTCTTTGCAATGCCGTTTGGCAGCTGGATCTCAAAGTCGGGCCTGAAGATCCAATCTGTGCTTCCGTCCCTTCGCTGATCGGTCACTGCGTGTTGAGCGGCAATTCCTGCACCGCTCAGGGGTTTGGAGCAGCACTGGTGGGGATTTCCCCCTGCACTTTAAAAGAGCTGCAAAATCCACAGCCTTTGGCTTTTGTGGAGCTGTAGAAAGTGCCAGTCGATGAGGAATTTGCCTGACATGCTCCTTGCTGTAGAAAATGGTTACATGCTGAGTTGGGGTCAGTGATTTAAAATGGCATCTTTGTTCCATCTTTTTTCATACCTTCTCCTCTGCCCTGTTTTCTTTCCTTAGTCTGTTTTATTTGTCTGGAAGAGATTAACTCAAACTACTAGATAGAGACAGGATTGACGTTTTATAAGGCATTGTATTGGGCATTAAGAAAGATGCCTCGTACTCTCCTCACACAACTCCTTCAATCATCTTTTCCTTATGTTCAGCACAGAAACTGCAAGTCCCTCTGGGCAGGGATCTTTGAAATCACAGTAAAATCACTCGTGTTTGCAATGCGCTTATAGGTATTGGATGGAAAGCGTTAGAGAAAAGTAGGGTACACGGTGACGTGATAGTTTGTATTTCTGTAATGGGGCAATGTCCAAGACAAAAAAGAACTGACTGTGCATCATGTTCACACATTTTTCTCATATGCTGAATGGCAGTCCTCGAAAACAGTTCTTAGAAACCAGAAAAAAAACCATTGTGAAATGATGGGGATAACTCATGTAATGTGTAGGATTGCCAGCTAATGTCTGCAGATAAAGATGTTTACGGAGAACTTGTACAACCCTTTTCCTTGCCAGCGAGGGAAGGTTTTGTACGTGCCGTTTCAAACCTCCCTGTCTCTGCCTGACCAGGAGGATCCCCCCAGTTGCTATTTTCATAAGTTTCCAATTACGAACTCATTTTAATTGCTCTGTTTAACAGGGTGCATGGACATTTTTTTTTCCTGTGCTCTGCATTTATTTATAGAAGATACTTTTTGGGGATAGGCACGTTAAGCCTGGCATTTTGTTTATTGTGGGCTTCTGCCCTGGAGCAGCTCACCAACTCCTCCATGACGGAAAATACCAACAGATAACGTGCTGATGCAGTTTTAATAACTGCAGCGTTACCTGGTTATCGTCTCTCGGATTTACTGATCGGGGGGTGCGTGGCACAGAGGGACAGACCCTGCGCCCGCTCTGTGTCGGCAGCACCGATGGTGAAGGATGGAAAGAGGATCCTCCGTTCGTGGCTGAGGGCACGTGCCCTGTGCCGGGGCAATCGGCTGCTCAGACACACCTGGCTGTATCAGTCCTCACCATCTGGAGAAAAGAAAAAATAGAGAGAGATAATTTAGGTCATCTGCAGCGTGACAGCCTAGAGACAGGAAAACACAAACCGCTGGTACTTGAACAGACTGTAGTTCAGAGGAGGTGGCACCTCCCCGAGTCTGTTCAAGTCCAGTCGGTGGGGGCTTGCACCCGTCCCGGCGGGGCTGAGGGGTGAAACCCTGTTGAGGATGGATAAATGAATGCATCCCATAAGCAAAAGTCCTCTCCAAGGCAAATGTTCAAGCACAAATCCTGGCTTTCCTCTGGAAGCCGTAGGGTCCTGAAGGCACCCCCTGTTCCAGCTCCCCCAGAAGGTTTTAGACATCCAGGGTCAGTGTTCAGACCTTGCATTTGGCTCTTTCTTTCTATCAAAAAGCAAAACTAAAATCAGATCCGGTTTGTGCTTTGGGGAACTGTAGACTTGCTGAAGTCGCTGCCAGAGTTAACGTCCCTACTGGCCCTTCGGCATTTCAGCTATTGCTGTGTCAAAGTATTTTAATTATAAACCCTTCCTGACCCATGAGAGCTGATACGGGCTGCACAAAGGGATCCATTTCTTCCTAGGTGTGTAGCCCTTCACTGGGGCACGCAGGGCTTCTCCCATCCCATTGTGTCCTTTCGGCCCCACACTGGTGTTGCAGACCAAAATGAGGGAAAATTATAGCAGCATGGGTAGTGCCCTTGAAGCGCCCCTGAAGACCCATGAAAATGTGCACCTGACAGAGAAAAGGATAATAATTTGCAAAGGTCTCCTGCTAGAGATGAGAATGACCACAGACCTCAGGCCTTGCAAATGAAGTGTCAAAGTCATTTCTTTAGTGGTGCTTTGCCACAACAACTGCAAATAAGAAATCGAACCTCAAAGACGGAAGAGATGAAGCTCAGAAACACACCCATACCCACATGCAATATGAGAAAGGGGGAAATCAAATTTTCAGCTGCCTCCCAGAATGAGAAGTCGTTCATTTTTGAAAATGTTTTCTTAAGCTCACTCTCTTCTCAAGTGCCCAGAAGTGGTGGGTACGTAATAAAAGTTGTGTAATGCTTTAGATAGGCATTGGTGAAAATATTGAATATGAATATGAATGTGAATATGAATATGAATTGGCCTCTGTATTTACCACCTTGTTAAGTCAAGGGTGGCTTTTGAAACATTATTGGAAATGGGTAAAAAGATACACGGGCCAGGGGAGCTGATCTTACTATGAATCCTTCAGTTCCTGGTTTATTTGGGAAAAGTGATTGTTATTTAGTTACTTCTTTTAGCTTAAAATGCAGTTATTGTTTTTCTTCCAAGGGTTTTTGGCTGCTTTACAGCTGTTGTTAAGAAATCAGTATTTCTTAGTAAAATGTGTACCCATTTGTTAATATTTGTGACAAGGCAAATTTCAAGAATTGAAAGGCTGTGGCACCATTTTTCTGGAAAAGGCCAATACCCTGCCAGTAAGCACAATTCTCCTTAACAGGTCAATACCAATCCCAGTTAAAAAGAAAAGGGGGGTTGGAGTTTTGGGATTTTTTTTTCTGCCACAGATGCTATAGTTGTTCGCTCTACTTTGCCCTCTTTGGCTTCACAATAAAGGTTTATAAACATTATTAGCAAGAAACACAAAGGAATGACTTGCTTCAGGTAATAAATAGTAGAACTGAATCCTGCTGGGTTTCCTTCTGTAGCCAGCAAAAGCCATCTGAACGTTTTCTGCGAAGGTAACAGTGGGAAGCGGAGCCTTGAATGTCGTTGCCTCCTGGCTCGTGACTTCTCACCTGCCAGATGACACTTCACAGCTCCCAGTGAGCTCAGGGCTGGCGACAATGACTAACTCATTCCTAAAGCTGGAACTTAATCCCTAAATTGCCCTAAAAAGGTTTCACAGACTATATAAGAAGCAATATACAGACTGTTAATTCAGAAACCGAAGCTAGATGCCAGAATGGATATCATCCACCATGCAGATGACCAAGAGAAAATAATTTGGCCCAAGATGTGCTCGGAGGTGATCTCCTTAAGTCAAGAGCTAATTTGCTGAGATGTAAGGATTAGGGCCAATAGTTTATAGATTTTTTTTCCCCTATATATGTATTTATGCACAATTGTAGTACTTATGTGATACTCAAATATTTAAAAATAGAATATAAGAAAACTCCAGCTTCCTTGCTGGGAGAAGCACCCTAAGATGTACCTTTAGGCTTTGGGGGTTTTAGCTTTCTGTGCCTGTGAGTGTATCAGCACCTTGTACCCGGCGCGTTTGTGGATCTGTGTGTGTCAGCCAGGGCAAATTGGCCCTCCCAAGGAAAACAGAAGGTGAGAGAGTGCTGATGAAGAGGTGGGATCTGCCTCTGGTTTTGCATGGGAAAAGCCGTTCTCTTTGCACAATGGATTTCTGTTTCCTAGGAAAATGAAGAATTTTGGCCTCTAGATACACAGATTTGGAGGTCATCTGGGTAATTAAGTAGTGGTGATGTTGTTAATGTTATACTCTTCATGGCTGCCATGCTTTGGGATGCCCCTGTGTGCAGAACCCCAGCTAGACCATACAGCCTGAGCCCAAAATTGTATGTGAGATTGGACTGGAGGTTTCCAGGTAGTTTCGAAGACTTCAGAAGATGGGGGAAGACTTCTCCTTTGGTCAGTGGTTTGGTCATTTGAGCTGTAATGTGTCCCACTGCCCCGCTGTAAACTCCAGTGTCTGATACTGCTGGTGTTGGAGATCAATTCACTGAATATCACTGAGAAAAAGCAATATCTTTGGTAGACCAACCAACACAGCTGGAAAAAAATGACAAGTTCCTGGCCAAGTCATTTTTAAGATGCTAAATGAAAAAAGAAACTGGAGAAACTGGGAAAAATTGCTCTGAGCTTACTGTAATTTTATAAATTATCTGAGACATAAAAGTAGAGCAGAGAGGGACCTTGCAGTGGGAGAGATGAGGGAAACGATTAAGTGCCATAAAAGCAGTATTTCTATTGTATCCATAATGGTTACTATCTAGTACAATTATAAATTTCAGTTCTCAGATTCATCTTGCATTGGTCTTCTTCTTACAGGACTTAGAGGTCATATATAGTTCGTCTTTTTTTTGCCCTTGTAGCCTTTAGCAGTTGCCTGTGGGAGCTTACAGTTTATCGGTTGGTCTAATCAGCTGCCTCAAAAAGCCCTCCCTCCCCAAGCCTGACTGTTTCTCTTTCAACAAGTTTGCGTCCTCAGACTCCAGCAGCTTGAATTTTAAGTCTGTGACCTTGTACTTGTTTCTCAGTACGAAGCCTGGGCGCTGAGCCCATAATAGCCAGAACATGGCAAACTGCATGGTCAGTGGATTGCTCGTAGAGATGGCAGGTCTTTCACAGAGACATTTTCCACCCCCAGCAGATAAGTCGGGGATAACTGGTGCATTGACCATTATTGACAAGTTTTTGCGTATGTTTCCTGGAGTGGAAGAAATGGTACATAGTCTTTTGCTCAATGCAGAAAAGCAGAGCATCCAGGAAAAATGAGGTGTCCCAGGCTTTGAATCATGCTAATGGGTGCGATACGCTGTTGTGCAGATGCCTCCTCCTTGCAGCCAGCACCTCTCAGTCCCACCTGAGCGAAGTTTAACCACTCTCTGTTGGGCTAGGCCATGAGAAAGCTGGGAGATGTTACTTTTTGTGTTTGATGCAAAGGAAACAACCTCTGTTTTCTTGACATTTTGACCCCCTGTTTTCTTATCAGCCATCACAGTGGTGTCACAAAGATGCTGAAGATAGCAGAGGAAAAGGGCTGAACCACATGAATCTAGTTTCATTATTTGCATTTTATTTGCTCTGACTTCAGCTGGGCTGTCGCATCCTGACTGCCTTGTTTGACTCATGTAGAAGCAACTTCTATGAATAGCTGCTGCCGCTTCAAGCTGTTCCATGAGTAAGAAGGGAGCTCTATGAACAAGAAGCCAAGGTACCCAGAGTGAGTGATTTTGTAAGGATGTACGTCCATCTTTCAGCTTAAAGGTTTAACTTAGACTTTTGGGGGTGTTTAGCTTTAATTTTCAGCCCCCTTTAGAAGGAGACACAACTACTGGGATTGTGCCGCATGTGGACACAAGGGCCATGTCTGTCTGTCCCTCTGCCTGTAGCTTTTCAATCCCATGGCCAGTCCCAGTTCAGTGAAATTCAGCAATTTCAGAACTCCCAAATTCAAACACATTTCATGCTGATACCTCCCCAGATAGCAGAGATGTTTCTGTCCAGGCATAGTTTTGGATGCAACCTTTATTGTGCAGCAAAGACGACAACTGAGACATGCTGTACTACAGAAGAGCAAGCTCCTGTACCCATCAACAAGGCTGGTTTGCTCTTCATGCAATGACTTGTCTGAAAATTTGTGGGAGTATTTTTATTCTGTTCATATTTTTACAGACCCTAAATTTTAGGCCTAGACTAAGGCAACAGGAGACTCGGAGGCCTCCTAACAAGTTTGTCCTGCCCATTCTCTTGAAGTAGCTCATTGCTTCAAACTGAACCACTGCCTACAACTGCCACTAAAGATTACTGCTTGTTACAGCAATAGGAAAGGGTTTAATCATGTTTATAGAATAACTTCATCCCAGGATCCAAGTGTATAATGTCTTTTTCAACGTACATTATCCTGAAGTCTGCGTCATTTTCAAATGGCTCATTGGCTTCTAAAGGGTAATAAAGCCATAGTGCCTGGATGTCCGTGTATACGCATGTGCATGTGTATGCGTTTTCTGTTGAAAATAGCTTCAGGAGCTTTCTGAGCTCATTGCCTGGTGGTTAAGTATACTGAGGGCTGGAGAAGCTCTTCAGTGTCCACAGGACGAGATTATTTCACATCTGGAATATAGAATCATAGAATCATAGAATAGACGTGGGTTGGAAGGGACCTCTAAAGGTCATCTAGTCCAACCCCCCTCCCAGGGGCAGGGACATCTGCAACTAGATCAGGTTGCTCAGAGCCCCGTCCAACCTGGCCTTGAATGTTTCCAAGGATGGGGCATCCACCACCTCTCTGGGCAACCTGTGCCAGTGTTTCACCACCCTCAGTGTAAAAAATTTCTTCCTTAGATTAGTCTTAGTCTACCCCCCTTTAGTTTAAAGCCATTCCCCCTTGTCCTGTCGCAACAAGCCCTGCTAAAAAGGTTGCCGCCATCTGTTTTATAAGTCCCCTTTAAGTACTGATAGGCTGCAAGAAGGTCTCCCTGAAGCCTTCTCTTCTCTAGGCTGAACAACCCCAACTCTCTCAGCCTTTCTTCAGAGGAGAGGTGTTCCATCCCCCTGATCATTTTCGTGGCCTTCCTCTGGACCCGCTCCAACAGGTCCGTGTCTTTCTTATGCTGAGGGCTCCAGAGCTGGACGCAGT
>NW_008824359.1:4711308-4716488 GCF_000699105.1 Pygoscelis adeliae | reverse complement strand
TTGCCCGGACCCCGGTGCAGAACCTTGCACTTGGCCTTGTTAAACCTCATGAGGTTCACACGGGCCCACTTCTCCAGTTTGTCCAGGTCCCTCTGGATGGCATCCCATCCCATTGACCGCACCACTCAGCTTGGTGTCATCTGAAAACTTGCTGAGGGTGCCCTCGATCCCACTGTCTATGTCACTGATGAAGATATTAAACAGTACCCATCCCAATACGGACTCCTGTGGGATGCCAGTTGTCACCGATCTCCATCTGGACATTGAGCCGTTGACCATTACCCTCTGGATGTGACCATCTAACCAATTCCTCACCCACCGGACAGTCCACCCATCAAATCCATCCCTCTCCAGTTCAGAGAGAAGGCTGTTGTGGGGGACCATGTCAAAGGCCTTGTGGAGGTCCAGATAGACAACATCTGCAGCCCTTCCCATGTCCACTGCTGTAGTCACTCCATCATAGAAGTCCACGAGGTTAGTCAGGCAGGACTTGCCCTTGGTGAAGCCATGCTGGCTGTCTCGAATCACCAAATATAGCAAAGACTGAGTCTACAGTAGGCAATAGAAGTGCTCCATAATGCCCTTTTCCTCTCCAACCATCAACATATTTGTGGCTTGAGTGCACTCTTGCCATATCCCAACTCTTTTGCTGGGAGTAAACTGGACTGTGCACCACTTCCCTCTTCATCTGGACATCCTTCAAAGGAAATACAGGCTGGACAGCCCTGCTCTGCACCAGTGGGCCCCTGAACAGGACAACTGGCAGGCCTGCATTTCCCAGCCCTGGTTTATAGGCTCAGCTATAAACGTGCCATGTTTCCTGGTCCCTTCTTCTAAATACTTCAAGAAATTCTCTCACATAGAAAAATAAGAGCTCATGAAAAGGCTTTAGGCTCACAAACACTGAAATAATGCAGCTCAAATGGCGACTGTCGGCAAATGTGAGATAAAATACATTTGCTGAAAGCCCAGTAAAAGAGGTTTCAAGCTAATGCCTTTGGCCTCACCCTTGTGGCTCAGTGTGCACGGCCCATTGGTGTGGTGAAGCTGATGTGGTGTCACTCATTGAGCTACAGTGACATGACCGTGTGCCTGAGCCTTCCGATTCTGCAGAGCAAAGAATAAAATGTTTATCAGATTTGACCTAGATTTGGCCTTGATTTTAAAAGGCAGGCTCGTTGCTCTATGAATAAACTCAGGATGTTGAACATAAACATCTAAAAAATAGGAGAGGATGACTCTTCTCACTCAACCTCTAGAAACCAGAAAAGGAGAGAATTAAGATTTTAAAAGAAAAGTCCCAGCAGTGTGGAAGCAAGATGGGAAGATGCTCCATTTAAAACAATTTGAGTTCCCACTTTCCATATCCTTGGGAACGTGATACTCCTGGACCAGCGACAGCCACGTTGTGCATCCATGCACACCCTGCCCTACTCCTGGGGTTATTCCTCAGATTTTCTGCAGACTTGAGCTAAAACTGGAGTCATACACCAGCCTGAGCCCTCGATAAGAGGCAGCCACTGTAGAAACCAGAGACTTCAGCCTCTTCCAGGAACCCCGGGTGGGGTGTTTTCACAGAAAAGGTCGAGCTCTCTCTTTCCATCCATGAAAAACAACTAACTGTTAAACTAGGCTTGGCTACTTTCTCAAGGTCTTTGCTGTAGCCCAGACTTCTAGATAGGAAAATAATACAGAGTGAGAGTAGATCTTTCCTCCTGACTCTGCTAGTTGTTTGCAGAAGGCTTTTTCCTTATCAGGATTGCCTGTCTGCGTGCTATGTGTTTGCACACTTTGGGCTTCTTTTGGCCTGTCCTTTGCACTCCTGACATCTGCCTGGACTCCCACCCTGGAGTACTGACCTCCTAAAACACAGAGTTCATTTGCCTTAGCAAAGCTGAGCTTGTGGAAATCTAGTTTTTCCCTTCTGGCTGAGCAAACGGGAGCATTCACACCTCCTGATGTTGGGCTGCGGTGTGGAAAGGAAAGCAAGATTTATGAAGCCTGGGAGAAAATAAAGTGGAAAGGGAGCAGGCGTACCAACAAGTGATGTTCCCCTGGGAGGAGGCAGGAGTGCATTTCCATCTTGGTTTTGGCAGGTGTGAGTCTTCCCAGGACCTGTATCACTGACTAATTTTGCTTACACATAGCAGCCATCCCCCCAAAACCCAACCCGAGGTGGGGATGAGCTGTTTGGGAAGAACTGCTGCAAACGGACCAGTGCTGGAGCCCAAAGAGGCAGGACAGGGGTTATCTCTCCTAAATCAGGACAGACTTCCACATCTGGGCTAGTTACCCTATGTTTGCTCCCTTTATAGTTGATAGAGGGAAAGTGGCACTTTGATCTGAAATGTTTTAGTTGCCCACTTCAGGATGAGATAAATTATGCTCTAGAAATATGTTTCTCCCTCCTGACTGCAAAGGAAGCCCTGGGATCTTCATCATGAGGAGGTGCAAAAAACTGTGGCCCTGGAGCCAATCTACCAGTAGTTTTCATATACCTCATGGCTGGAAAATAGTTCTGGGCATTGAAGACTCTCTTATTTTTCAATCCTTTAAACTGATGGTTGTCCACAAAAATAGTGAAAGCCATAGTTTTGAAAGGAAAGAGTTTTTTTGTAAAAAATTGTCAGCTCCACACACTGCCTCAGCAGATATCAATAGCGAGAGCATTTGAATTGGTCTTGGTGAGTGACAAGAATGAGCAAGACCTGAGACCCGAACCATTAGCTGCTGGGCTTTGGATTGAGTTTTCTAGTTTTCCTCTCAGTGGCAAACAGAAAACTGTTCCAGGAATCAAATGAGAAAGAGGGAGAAGGGCAGTTTCTCCTGCATTTGGGACGGGTGGTAATCTTGCTTCTCTGGTACATAAATCAGATGCAAATTCGCTAACATTAAGCAACTGCACAAATGGTGACTGAGCTGGGGAGGCAATCTGACCTCAAAAAAGCTTCAAGGCTCCTTCAGACAAACAGCCATAGACTTGGATGCTTTCCCAAAGTGTAGCTAAACATTTTCCATTTGCAAAAAAAACCAAGTTGGAAACCTCCCAGGAGTCTTTTCCTAAGAGGTGTCTGAACCTTTCTGCTCCAATGGGGCTAAAATCACTCCGGGACAACTCTTGCTTATGTTGGGGCAGTTGGAGGGGAGCCGATGGCAGGTGGCAGCAGGGTACCAAGCTGGGACAAAAAACAGTCTTGGGATGGGTCTTCTGCATTTCAGCCACATCGTTTCTGGTCCTGAGCAGAGCGAGGGAACCTAAAAAATAACGAGAGAAAGATTCATGCACTGGCAATAGCAAGAGCCGTGGCTTGGGTGCAGGTGGCAGCCAACCAAGGGCTCTGGCCAGGCTGCGTATTTCCATAAGCAGCGGGAAGAGGGACATCAATCAGCTGCGCAGAGTCATGTGGACGTGGGGTAATGACAACCTACGGGCACTGCTGTCCCCAGCTGCATTGTGTGGTCGGCCCCTTGATGCCAAGCAGGCATTTTGTGTTAGCTGGCTGTGCCGCGCACCTGGGTCCCCACCATCAAAGGCAGCGCATGCGCATTCCAGAAGGAGTTTGTTCTCTCTCTGTGCTCAGAAATGAGCTGGGGCAGTGCTGGCGGACATGCTGGAAGGGGAAACTCTCTGATTTTGGGGAACCAGTGATCCCTCACAGCTGGTGCTGCGTCCAGGTTGCCCTTTTATTTGCTCCTACCTCCAAATGATTTTGGCAGTCCCCAGCAAAGATTAGTTTTATTTTACTTGCACAGTTTTTTGGACTGTGTTGTTCTGATTTGTTTCTGGGCTAAGAGCTCAGCAATGGACATCAAGGCTCTGGTTTTCCTCTCCCATCACATACAGAGCAGTTGTCCCCTCCATGGAAGCAGGTTGGCCCCTGGGGAGCAGGTTGCTCCAAACCCCTTTCTGTGAGGTGCTGGGGCTTCACCAGGCACCCCTTTGCTAAATAAAACCATCATCAAAGTGACCCACACAGCATTTCATCCCTGTTGTGATCATAGAACTCAGGTGGCAGGTAGGAGAACGACATCCCCAAGATGTCCTTGCCCATGGCCATGGTAGGCTTGATCCCTGCAGCTACGTGAACCAAACAGTGCCTGGGCTCAGGCTCTGGTCCTGAAGCCACTTGGCTTTTTTTTCATCAGATCCATAACACTAAACACCCTTAGCCTCTAGAAGACAACAGCCATATCCAAAATGCCTATTCAGAGTGGTCCTTGGCTTTGCTAACACGTGGTCAATGCCTGGAAATGGCTTGGGAGAGTGCCACTTGACTGTGCCCATGCTGAAGATTTTGCAGTAGGGTTGTATGGTGGGCACTTGTCTGTGGGTAAAGGCCGCGGCTCCAGCTGGGGGGTCTGCACCACCTACCCCAGCAGCGGACGATGCCTCCACTCAGGCAGAGCTGCTGAAGGGAGAGGCTGCAGTGCAGACCTCTGTCTGCAGGGAGTGCCTGGACCTCTCTCCTGGGGCAGGTTCAGGCACCAGACCTGCCTGCAAAAGCTGTGCCCAGGTGGAGGACCTCCTGCAGCAGGACCCTAAGGCATCCTCACCTCCCACCTGAGCAACCTCCATGACGGTTCCAAGCCCAGCCTGCAGCGGACCCGCAGCCCACAGCCAAACAACCAATAACTCCCCCACTGCACACACAGAAGGGAGCAGGGGGGGCAATAATGTAGAAGAATGGACGGTTGCAAAGGCAAGGACCAGCAGGAGGAAGAGACTTCCCCCGAAGCCTGAGGTGCCCTTGCAGGACCACTTCACTGCTCTGCAGGCTGAAGAGGAAAGACCCATCACACCAGGAGAAGCGCTGGAGCTGAGTAAGGCAGCCCAACTTGCCCCCCGTATAACAACAAGTGCCACTAAGAAAAGGCGACGGGTGACAGTAGTAGGTGACTCTCTTCTGAGAGGTACGGAGGCACCCATTTGCCAACTGGACGCACTCAGGGATGTCACCGAGAGGCTACCAAGCCTCATACAGTCCACTGACTATTGTCCACTGCTGCTGTTTCATGTGGGCACCAGTGACAGCCAGGAGCAGCCTGAGGACTATCAAGAAGGACTACAGAGCCTTGGGAGTGGTGGTAAGGGACTCTGGAGCACAGGTCATTTTTTCATCAATCCTGCCGGTCAAAGGGAAGGGGTTTGAAAGGGCCAGTCGAATCTGGTGAGTCAACAA
>NW_008824359.1:4692375-4709240 GCF_000699105.1 Pygoscelis adeliae | reverse complement strand
GAAGGGATTGAGAGCAGCCCTGACGAGAAGGACTTGGGGGTACTGGTGGATGAAAAGCTGGACATGAGCCAGCAATGTGCGCTCGCAGCCCAGAAGGCCAATCGTATCCTGGGCTGCATCCAAAGCAGCGTGGCCAGCAGGTCGAGGGAGGGGATTCTGCCCCTCTGCTCTGCTCTGCTGAGACCCCACCTGCAGTACTGTGTCCAGCTCTGGAGCCCTCAGCATAAGAAAGACACGGACCTGTTGGAGTGGGTCCAGAGGAGGGCCCCAAAAATGATCAGGGGGATGGAACACCTCTCCTGTGAAGAAAGGCTGAGAGAGTTGGGCTTGTTCAGCCTAGAGAAGAGAAGGCTTCAGGGAGACCTTCTTGCAGCCTATCAGTACTTACAGGGGGCTTATAAAACAGATGGCAGCAAACTTTTTAGCAGGGCTTGTTGCGACAGGACAAGGGGGAATGGCTTTAAACTAAAGGGGGGTAGATTTAGACTAGATCTAAGGAAGAAATTTTTTACACTGAGGGTTGGTGAAGCACTGGCACAGGTTGCCCAGAGAGGTGGTGGATGCCCCATCCTTGGAAACATTCAAGGCCAGGTTGGACGGGGCTCTGAGCAACCTGATCTAGTTGAAGATGTCCCTGCCCATGGGAGAGGGGTTGGACTAGATGACCTTTAGAGGTCCCCTCCAACCCAAGTCTATTCTATGATTCTATGATTCTATGTGTTCTTGTGCCCATTCCCGCATGCCAGGACTGTTTAGTTTACTATATATAGTCATAGCATATGTGTACTTGAATACATTCTCTCTACAGCCTGATTCAGTGTAGAGGTTTCATGTAGCATACACTATAAAAAGTTTCTTTTTCAGATTTTCATCTTGACATGAAAGTGCATTACAACATTTGCCATCAATAAAACACAATTCCTTCCATGTGAAAAGCATTACAGCCACAGTATGGTTATTGAGTGATGATACCTGGATGACGGAAATACACGAACAGGAAAGTGTACATAGGGAAACTTCAGAAATTATGCCAAGTTTTTTAAAAAACCGATGTCTGATAGCAATGCAGATGGGTTTGGAAAATTTAGTTCATTTGTACTCAAAAAAAAAAAAAAAGAAAGGAAAGAGAAAGAGGCTGAGCTGAAAGAGAAATAAAAACCTTCACAAACGAGTAACTGAGGAGGCTGGCAACCCAGTGAAGACATGTGTGAAGAACAGATTTCTTGCCTCTTGCTCTGTGGTTCAATCTCAGGCCAAGCCAGTCATGACCAGGCATCAGGGTTTTTGGGAGCTACTTCTGCTCTCAGCCTGTTGCTTATGCCCAGCGCAGCAGCCTGTGCTGGAATGCCAGGGACTGAAGGTACCATTAGCGTTATCTTTGACTTTGAATCCTAGAGATAGGTCCTCCAGGTCAGGCTTGAGGACACTGGGGACCCTAAGTGGGAGATTGCCCTCACTATACAGTCCACACCTAAACTGAGCAGCTGACTCCAAACGTGCTGAAACAGAGGGAAAAACTCCCGTGACTTTGTAAAGAGCTTTGGATCAAGCCCTTCTCCTGAAAATGTGCCACGCCAGGATCCTTCTACTGGCTCTAAATTTGTTTTTTTATGAAAATGCTCCCATTAGCACCAAAATGAATGCTAGCTGTGTTTTGATTTTAGCAAAAGTTTAGCTTTGAGAAAAAAAACAGGCTAATTAACTCATTAACTGAACCCATTAAATACCCATCTCCAAATCTTCCTGAAAGTAACGTAAATCACCAGTGCTGGGTTCCCAAGATGCAAGGCAAGTTGCTTGACTTTGGAATGCGTAAACATTTAGTGGAAGAAATTGTGACTTCAGAGAAAGCACAAACAAAGCAG
Organism: Pygoscelis adeliae; assembly: GCF_000699105.1. Lineage (NCBI taxonomy): Eukaryota > Metazoa > Chordata > Aves > Sphenisciformes > Spheniscidae > Pygoscelis > Pygoscelis adeliae. The sequence goes on along the minus strand of NW_008824359.1, from coordinate 4,707,375 downwards.
CCTGTTTGTTTGTGTGGCTGCTTTCTCGCAGGAGAACAACTGAGAAGCATGGAAAGCCTCGAGTGTCCTCCATGGTTCGTGTTTGTAGCTCTGATCCAAAGGGGACAGAACAAAGACTTTCCTATTTATAGCCGAGCGACCGAAAGCAAAAGTGCTCAAGTGATGAAAAGGCACAGTCTACCATTGTTAAGGCTTCTGAAAAGAACTCAAACCATGGTTTATCAAAGAGCAGTAACAAAAAGGATTTTGCTGGGTGGAAAATAAATGATGTTTTTCCATTGAATCCACCATCCCACATAATAATTTTTTTCTGGATTGGTCACACTTCATCAGAGCAGTGATTACAGACGGGGGGGAGGTAGGAGGAGAAAGAGGTGTCTACGTATGTGTGGAGGGAGTGCTCAGCAAACCCCACGATCTTATTATTTCCGTTTTGCAGGAAATGCCAATACTACGTGTCAGAGTCAAACTGTTATATGACATCACCAAAAGGGTAGATTTTGATTTAAGGAATAAGATAAGCTCTGCTGTTTGTGCTAACAGCTGCTTTTAATGTTTATTTTTTTTAAAAATGAAACAATATAAAATAAATAAATAGGCTATTTCATCTACTATACCAGGTCTTATTCGACATCTTGCCACAGTATCAAATGACTTCATCTCTCTGCTGTGTTGTATTTACACTACTATCAAGGCATTAGGAAATCAGTTGCCCAAATACATTATAAAGAAAAGAGCAGTTGTAGTGTGACACAAAAATCCTTTTTTTTTTTTTTCCTTCTGAAACAGAGTTTTTCTGAAAGAAATTCTTTTGTTTCAGGAAAGTGTGTTTTTCCATCAAAGCCTTTTTATCAGGAGGGGGGGGGAAGAAGGTTTATTTGAATCATAGTTTCTGATAGGAAGCCATTTTAATGGGATTTTTTTTCCAGTTCTAGCTTTGCTTCTTCTTGGGGCTTCCTGGTACTATGACAAAACTGCTGACCAACGCCACCCCATCCCAGAAATCAAGTCGTAATGCTTCAAAATCCAATATTTATATCAAAGTAACTGGAACAAGTAAAGCCTGACCAGGACTTAGCTTATAGCTTATAGCGACTCGATTTATGTGTATCAGTATTACAACCTGCTATGGGAACGCATCTGCTCCACCTCACCACCACCTCCTCCTCCTTAACGCAACACCGCTGTTAACTAGCCTCCATTGGTTTCTGGCCTCATGCGAGGGTTGTCTTGGGCATGTTACTGGGGAGTGTTACTGGGAGCTGGGAGTGCTGGAGAAGCCAGAGCTACCACTGGTGATGCTGAATTTAGGAGGCACGCTGGGGCTTGGTTGTAAGGAGGGACCATGTCCAGGATGGGAGCAGAGAGGCAGCAAAAGGGCTCCATAAGTGATGGGACTTGGGCAAGAAAGAGCTGAAAAGCTTGAAATGTCCTACTCATCGATGACCTACCTCAATAGAGCTAGGCCCACCTAAACCATTTGTGAATTTGACTTTCCAACTGGAAGATGGGACCTGCCACAGTCCCTGAAGATGAGGACATGTTGCCATTGCTAACTCTGGGAGAAAAGTCAAGGATGGGATGGGATGGGATGGGATGGGATGGGATGGGATGGGATGGGATGGGATGGGATGGGATGGAATGGGATGGGATGGGACGGGATGGGACATTTTGGAAAATCCCAGCTAGACATCTCTAGGTGAACAATTTGAGCTGAGATTGTCAAAAAGGGTTGTTTACATTTGTGCATTTGAATATAAAAGAAAGGTAAACAACTTGCAGGAAGAGAGGGAGGAGCTGTATAAATATATATAAATTCATGTGAAAGAGGCAGGCCCACACTGGGGCATGCAACCTACACAGTGGCTGATGCTCCCTCCACTTGCACAGGGCCCAAGGCACTCTTGCAAAAGCCAGTTTTCAGAGGGAATAAGATTGTGCACGAGGCTCAGATGGAGGCAAGGTGAGGTAAAAAGAGACGGCAGTCTTAAGGGGCATGACTGTCCAGACATGTGTCCTCACAGCCCAACCATATGACAAAGTGAGAGGCAACTCTGAGAAAGCAAAGGCGATGGCTAGAGGAGCCCACTGCAGGGACAGATGGTACCGAGTAAGGGTTTTGCTAAGATGAAAAAACCCCTCTAGTGCAGGGCACGTTAAAGGAACTCAATGCATTTACATGCAAGAAGTGAACCAATTTAAGAGAAAATTAAGAGAAAACGGCATTCAAGCTCTCGACCCGATTTACCCTTCCTGCAATTTCATGAAAATTGGAGCAAACCAGGTTAAAATTTACCTTGTCCCTCCCTAAGCCATTTGTGCATCTGGGGTTTGTGAGAATGATGTGGACGGGATGGGTGTGAAGGATCTGGCTTGCTCTGGGTCTGGGCTGTGAGCTGGCTTCGTGCTGAGGCTCCCAAAATCAGACGGGCACAGTTAAGCTCTTCACCAAGGGCCGCAGTGGCAGGGACTTCAAAAAAGACTTGCTAATTCCCTCAAAGCAGACCTCAATTCTTCTGGTTTTACACCCGCTCCACTGTGATCAGGTGGAGCAACGGTGAACCTGGGCACAGGAGCAGGAGGCTCTCAGATCATCTAATGAAAATCACTCTTGTTTTCCTTAGATTAAGGAAGGAGGTGGGGAGAAGGGGAAAAGAGGTGGTCCATCTGGGAGAGAAGGCAGAGATTACATGAAATAATTGATGCCATATGAGCACAAAGTCGCATTTTCTTGCAAATGTCCACAGCACAGAGCTGTGATGGGCAACGAAAAGATGACAATAAAGCTAGTTATCCAAAGACAAGGCATTTCAATGGTGAAAGCCAGTCTGAAAGGGGACATTTATACTAATAAATTAAACAGTTCAATGGACACATTGATTGTCTGTTATTAGCCTGGACTTGCCCTAACAGAATCATTAGGAGAGGCCTGGGCAAGCTTTTGGCCTGGGCTCTCCCATACCTGGCACAGCTCAGGAGCCAGCACAGGCCAAGTACTGTTCCCAGTGGGCAGTTTGGATATGACCACCCTGATCTGGAGGCTAAATGGAATACTGTGGACATGGCCAAGCCATGCCTGTTGGCCTTCTGTCCAAAGAATGGGCCCTGATCCTTTTTATTTTTTTGATGTGGCCAAGCGTATTCATTTTGTTATCTTTCCAAAGCATTTAGCTGCACCCTATCGTCAGCGTGTCTGCATGCTTCCTGACCCGTGACGTATTTATCTTTGCAACCCATCTGGTAGGTAGGAGAGAGCTATTAACCTTATTGAAGCGAGGGGGATGGAGGAGGAGGGAAGGCTGTCTGCACACCAACGCACAGGGGCACAGTTGGACGAAACTGGCTCCAGGCAAGTTAACGAGGTTAAACATCTTAAAGACATAGCGTGGACCTCGAAAATGTAGTATATGCCTGTTTCTTGAAGCAGCTCGTAGGTTCCCAGCGTGGAAGCTGTGGTGTCACATCTTCACTGTGGTTCTGACCCATGCTAAACAGTGGGGATACATCTACCCGTGCTACGACCATACCGGTGCTTGGCTGGGAGTGTGGGCACACAAACAAGTTGCAGCAGGGTAAACAAGGGCGTGAGCTTTCTCCTCCACCTCTGTACCTGTGCGTGCTTGTTACCCCGAGGTACTGACGGTGAGTGTCGGGTACTGGGTACCCATCCCTTCTGCTACAGAAGAGCAACCTGCATTCCAGGGCACTGGGGGCGAAGAAACGACTTGCGATGGTGGAGATGACTCAGCTGGAGGTCCCACCGTAGCTCACCCTGTGGGAACTTGTTTATATGCTCGTACAAAGCAACTTGCCCCCAAGTCACCCCAGAAGTCTGTGATGGAGGCACGGGTGGAAGTGATCTCTACCGAATCGCCCACCTTAACTGCCAAGCTGCCCTTTCACGCTCGTCAGTTATTAACGAGCGTATTTCTTAAGCACCAGCAGTGTGTTCATACCTATTAAAAATATGAAGGAGCTATAAGCTGTGACCTGCCCTCTGTTCCACCTGTGTCAGATAGCCACTGAAATGAAGAGGTGTTTATTTGCCTGGAAGTGTGGAGTCTTATGTCAGCTCCCGGTGTAGGAAGTAATTTTGCTGGGGGTCTGATCCTGCTGCAGGCTGGTGCTTTTGTTTCGGTTTTACTCCGAGCGTGGTGCCTGCGCTCTCGGCATACCTGGAAAATTATCCCACTTCGCAGCCAGTGCCGGTTCCTGGCCACCCCTGCTACACGCCAGGCTAAATTGGGAAACGATACTTCTTTTTTTTTTTTCTCAGTGCACGGCTGGCCCCCCCCCCTTGCCGCTCATGAATGCCTTGCTGAGTTAGCTGTGATTTGGAAAATTAATTGACTCGGAGCCTACTGCTGAAGCAGCCTCAAACGCAGAACACCCAAGGCGCAGTGGTAGCAAGGTCAGAGGAGGTGGGAAATTTTGTGAGAGGTAGCAAGCAATAAGCAGAGCAGAATATGGGCACCGGCAGGGAAATGTAAAAGGAAACCATTCAGATCAGGCACAGCAATGGGAGAAAAGGCAACGGGGCCTTGGGAGGCTTTGGTATTTATTGGGGAAGCTGGCAGTGCATTTATGGGGGAAGCTGGCAGTGCCTGCAGCGGTGAATGCCCCCGGCTAACTGTGGGAGGGGGGGGGGGTCTCCAGAGACCCCTTGCCTGTAGCCAGGACATGCAAAGAGCACACTAAGGACCATCTCCTGTGAGTGCAGAGAGCAGCGTCTTTGCTGTGTAAAGAAATCTTAAATTATGTAGTTTATCTCAGGCACGCCATCTGCTTGGGAGTCAGCCCCTCGAGATAAAAAAGGAACAAGGGCTGGGTACAGCTCCATAAGGGCTTTTCTCCTATGGCTTCAATGCTTTTGCTCTCATTTTATGAATCGTCACAGGAAAAAGAGCTCTCGGAGCGCACCCGCTGTCCATGATGCCGAGAGTATGCTAAAACCTCTGCCTGCCCTGATTTACCGAGGTTCAGCTCTTCAAAAGTAGCCAGGGAGTGAAATCCCATGGAAATGCCTTAGTTACTGAAACGCCTTTGTGGAGCCGCTTTTCAGGGCCCATCTGTGTGTAACCCTGAGCGGGTCGTGCAAGCGGGACGGTTCAGACACACAATCGAGTGCTGGCAGCGTAATCCCTTCCCGTTCACGGCCAGCTGACGGACGGGGATGATCTGCGGGTGCGCTTTCATCCGCCTCGGCTTGTGAGGCAGGGTGACACAGCCTAAACCCCCGATGAACGCACGCTCAGCTAAATCACATTAATTCCCATTCGAGGTGGCCCAAGAGCACATGCACAGACAGTTACGGAGGCTCAGCTGATAGAGAGGCGATTTGTTAAGCTGCTGTCACTCCCGCGCGCATTTGAACTTTCCCTGCTTGCACGACGAGGAGGATGCTGACATTTCCGAGTGGCACGGCGCGAAGGAAAGGCATTTCTGGGGGTTGAGTAGCTGACATTTGTGAACGCCGGCACTCGTCTTGGTTAGCCCAGGCTGCAGACACCAGGGGAAGCGGAAAAGCACATGATATGCAAAAGCTGGTGTCTTATCCTCAATTTCTTTGGGTACAGGAGCTGGAGTTGCTATCTCAGGAGCTGCAAAATAGGATGACGTAGGCTAATGTTGAGTCTGGGGAAGGGATACTTGCCCAATGGGGAAAAAAAAGTTCCAATAGATCTGATTTGATTACAGTTTTGTATGGCTTTGTCACCAAGCAAGTGTCAACCAGCTTGTCCTCAAAACACCTTGCCATGGTGAATGACACCACTTTCCCTCCAGGGCAGGAATACCGAACCAACCTGCTTCGGATAACGCTGGGAATATGCAACAGAGATGGGAACAGACCTCTGCTCTCCCCAGGTCAGAGGGGCTGAGCCAGAAGGTGATCTGGGATGGGAGCAATGGGGAAAAGCGACATTTCCACCCCTCATCACTTTGTCTGGGTCAAGTCTTCTCCTTGTTTCTCAGGTGTGTGGGAAACTGAGGCATGGAACGCATGATGGTGTCTCGGTTGGCAATTTCTGCTGATGTTATGCTGCTTGCTGCTGCCTGGAAGCTTTGTGGCACGTTTTAAAGCTAAATTGTGCAAATGAGTTTAGTTGTTACTATCATGAACAAAAAAAAGACCACTTGTATCCAGCTATCAGATTGCTGAATCCTGGCTGCGCAAGGTTGCAGAACAAGCCTGTGACAATGCTCACAATCAGGCCCCACTCTTGGCCTCCTCACCTAGTTTCTATTCATTGCTTGTTTAGGGTAATGAAGAGCAGACTGAGGGAATTGGGGTTGTTTGCTTCAAGAGGCTGTTATAAAAAAAAAAAAACCCTACTGCAATCTAATTCTGGCCTGGGCAGGGAAGAGCAAGTTTCCTGAGCATCTTTGCCTTATAAACTTCCCCAAATCCACAATGTTATACAGGTTCCTATATTATATCTAATTTTTAAAGCGATTGAATAACCATTTGATGCATTTCTCCTAGCCATCGCGCCTGTGATATCCGCGGCAGGTCTCTGCCCAGTGAATCTGAAGGGGCAGGCTGGGACAAATAGCCCCTCAAACGCTCAGGAGCATCGTCCTCTTCGCTTTCCCAATTGATTTCCTCATAAACAGCCTGTGCCAAAGCCTTTATGAAATTCAAGTCCGGCTTCACATTTCATTGAAAAACCTTTAAGAAAAGCCATTTTTCATACTTAAAACTTTTTCAAATCTCCTCTAACCAGTTACATTCTGCATTGTATCTTTTGAATCTGGCCATTGTCCAACGACAATCCTTAAAATCCCTTTACAGTTTTAAAGGAAAATACAAGCCCTCATTTACCACTAGATCCAGTCTGAAAATAAAAGCTTAAAACCTTGACAGGCCTGGATATTTTTTTGGGTCCTAAGTCTGATTTATGGTGGTAGCCAGCAAACCAGGCTGGTGAAATATTTGCTGCTGCTCGGAGGGATCTGGAAAAATGAAGTGTGAAGTTCTGAAGAGAGCAGGCAACAGTTCTCCAGTCACTAAACACTTCCAACGAGTTGGCAGCGGAACAGAGCTGTGGTCTGAAAGATGAACCTCAAAGGAATAGGGGAGGGGAGCAGTACTGCGCGCAGTGTCAAAATACTGCTGCGGCCTAAAGCTTTCCATACATTCCTGACATCGAGAGGGGAAGAGAAACATTTTCTTCATTATTTATTTATTCTCTCTCTCTTTTTTTTTTTCTTCCCCCTGCAGGGGTTTCACCCGAAGTAGGAAAAAAATTAAAAGCAACAACAGGAGCATAGGAAGCTGCTTAAGCCCACCGTAAAAATGTGCCGGTTAAAAAAAAAAATAATGATCCGGTTAGGGGAAAGCGTTGCTTGTGCTTTGCTTGTTGCAGAGCGATCTCAATGAGCGAGGCTGTGGCAAAGCACCTCTAGCCTTTCGAAGTGCCAGAGTCCTGTGATCTGTGGGCGTGGGAGCTGCGATTTTCATTCCCATGAAAAGGGAATTTCCTAGAGGTAAAAGTGAGGTGGGGATTTTTCAGAGCGTTCTTGGAATGAATCACCGCTGCATACGTTTGCCAGGTAAAACATGTGGCTTCTTCACTTTATTTTCTTCAAAGGAAGTTAATATTCATCCCTATCGTGTAGATCATACGGAGACAGAGATAGGCCGATAAATGAGGCGTATTTCAGTACTTGGGGCTTCAGTGATCTGCTTTAGCCCCTATGAATTAACTCAGTTTCCAGTGTTCATGCTGAATAAAAGGGCCAGCATTGGGATAGCTTATCGGGGTGGTGGAATGGGGATGAGCCATCCCTGAAAAGCTTTCTTTGCCCACTTGCAGCTCGGAAGGGTTGTCCCTCTCCTTTTAATCTGTGTCTTAATCGCGTCCCAACAGCCGGGCACACCGTGAAATAAAAGATCCCCTCCCGTCCCGCCTTGCCTAGCAAAGCCCGCAGAGGTTTTATGCCCTCAGGCCCAGGAGAAAAGAGGTTGACTTCACCCATCAGTCACGCTGAGGCACATCCAAAGTAACCCTCTTGGCTTTGACAGTTACTTGAAAATGACAGCGGCAAAAGCAGGGAAAATTTATTCTTCTTCACATTCATGGAAATGAGGACGGGATTATTTTTATTTGTTTGATTTTTTTTCTTTAAAAAAAAAAAAAAAGGTGCACTAACCATTTTGGTTTAAAGCTGTCCGAGGTCAGAAACTGGGATAATATAACAAAGCACTTCTTGTTTCCAAACACAAGCTTTTGGTTTGGGGAGGAACAACTGCACGTTCTGGTCGTCTTTAAAGCTGGGGAATGTTCTGCCTCTGCCGTGGTGCAGACCGGGCTGGGGAGCCGCACGGGTACCAGCCTGCACCCTCCCGCCCCAACAGACAATGCATATTATTATTATTATTTTTTTTTTCCCTCGTTGTTATGAAATGGTTCCCTTTAACAGTAGAAGCATTTACGGGACATGCTCACAGACAAACTTGTCCGTACCACAGCCGCACAGCCCCAAACCCACACCGTCTGTCACACACAGGCACTCTGTGCCACCCACGCTCCTGCACAGCCGCGGCTTGACGCTCACACAGGCTCACATAAACCGAAACCGACGGTCGCCGCCGTACGCCCACGCGGACGTAGCCAAAACAGGCCCCTTTGGTCTCACACGTCCTTCCCCCCGCCCCCCACCGCGACCTGCCAACGTCCCCGCATCAAAGTGGAGAAAAACACAACCTGAGCTGCTCTGGGTTTTGCAGTGCTTGTCTCATCCAGGGGCTGCTGGAGAGGCCAGCCCTTACACCCCTGTCCGGGGATCAGTTGTTTTTATTTCACAAGAGCTCAGCAAAATGCTGAATGAATCCCACTCCCCAAAGAATGGGATCTTCTGGGCCTCTTACCCTCCATCAACTCCTAGTTTTGCAGGACTATTAAAATCCTGGTGGTCACCCTTTGCTATTTTAGCAGCTGGAGAAAGGGGCTGTTTTTAAAGTCAGCCTTAAAAACAGGACTCGTGGCAATGAAAATCTCCCCTGCTTGTTTTGGGGGGGGAGTCCAATGAACTTTGTGGATTCTGCAGGGCATGGGTGCAGACAAGGGATGCGGTGCAGCAGTGCTGTCCTGTCTGGTGGCCGCACTGGCCTTTCTTCACGATAGCCCAATCCTTTTCCAACCACTTGACTCAGAAAACAGTTGCTGGTGCCGATGAGCAGCAGGGCACTGCGGTGCTGCGCTGTGCACGCCGCTGCGGTGTCTTTGAGGGGGCACCCCGAGGTGTGGCATGGGGTCTGTGAGCCCCTCTGGATGCATCCCTACTGCCACCCCCCCCAAGGAGGCACATCGGGGCACGGCACTGCTGCTGCCCCAGGAGCACCCCCAGGCTGTAGGGTGCCCCCATCCCACCAGCACTGCCTGCCTGAGGGCTTTCTCAGGAGACCTGCTTGCTTACCCACACCCAATGCCAAGCCTCCCCCCCCACACTGGGTTTCTCTTCCAGTTTTGCTTTTCTCTCCCCTCCCCCCTTCCCAGGCCTTTGGGGCCCCTTTCACACACACCCCCATTTACAGCTTCTGAGCTGCGGCACGGTGGTTCCCAGCTCTGGGAAGGCTCCAGCAGACGGTTCACTTCATGGTTAGTGAGCTCCCCACAGCACCAGGGACAGGAACCCACTTCCCTCGAGGTGGCCTCGGGACCTGGCATTGATGGAGGTAGGACACTACCCCGAGTGGCATCAAGGGGAGCCAGGTGGCTTTCTGTGCTAGACAGCCTCAGCAGGCACCTGAACACCTCCAAAAGTGGGGTCCCAGGCCTCAGTAACGTAGTGATAAGAGCTGAAATGGTGCTGTGAGCACCTAGGAGGCTGCATGGTGCCTCAGTGTGCAGGGAACGGGAGCACATTCATCCCTGAACCAGAGGGGATTCAACCCTGAGCCATTCACTTCCCACACCATCACATTCCTGCAAAGCATTTCTGCAGTGCTTTATGGGCACCAAACACATGGCGGTAACAGCCCTCTACCTCAACACAAAGTTTCTGAAATTCATGTCCCAAATGGCAAAAAAAAAAAACAAAAAATTGCTCAGGTGTGCTTTAATTGTCCCTCTCCACTGGCGCTATCCCGGAGTGCCTCATAAGCTTTGTGAATCAACTTTCATTTATTTTTCCTGCTGCAAAGTGGTGGCCATCATGGAGGCAGAAAGTGTCCAGAGCTGATGAGTACTTAATGACATTACTCAAGTGTCCACAAGAGGAAACGAAGCCTCCTACATCAGTTAAATCCGGATGGATAATTCAGATAGGAAGACTATTGACTGTGTAGTTCAGTCTCGTAGCTCTGAATTGTATTTTTGGCTGGGCTGGTTTGGGGTTTCATTTTAGTCACTTTACATGTTGGGGTGACACTGCCCGCTGTGCTAGGGTTAACCTGAATTTAGATTGGGCTGCAGAAGTGTTATGTTGATAACACCTGATGATATGATATGATATGATATGATATGATATGATATGATATGACATGACATGAGTTAGCAGTGCATATGCACAGCCCAGAACCGTATCCTGGGCTGCATCCAAAGCAGCGTGGCCAGCAGGTCGAGGGAGGGGATTCTGCCCCTCTGCTCTGCTCTGCTGAGACCCCACCTGCAGCACTGCGTCCAGCTCTGGAGCCCTCAGCAGAAGAAAGACACAGACCTGTTGGAGCGGGTCCAGCGGAGGGCCCCAAAAATGATCAGGGGGATGGAACACCTCTCCTCTGAAGAAAGGCTGAGAGAGTTGGGGTTGTTCAGCCTGGAGAAGAGAAGGCTCTGAGGAGATCTGATTGTGGCCTTTCAATACTTAAAGGGAGCTTATAAGAAAGATGGGGACAGACTTTTTAGTAGGGCCTGTTGCGACAGGACAAAGGGGAATGGCTTTAAACTAAAAGAGGGTAGATTCCGATGAGATATAAGGAAGAAATTTTTTATGGTGAGGGTGTTGAGACACAGGAACAGGTTGCTCAGAGGAGTTGTGGATGTCCCATCATTGGAAGTGTTCGAGGTCAGGTTGGACAGGGCTTTAAGCAACCTGATCTATTAGAAGGTGTCCCTGCGCATGGCAGAGGGGTTGGACTAGACGATCTTTAAAGGTCCCTTCCAACCCAAACCGTTCGGTGATTCTATGATTCTATGTTAGCTCATACCGTGCCTGGGTGAGACAAATGCAACCCTCCTGCTTTTAGTAGAACTGCTCAATTTGAATTCAGTGATTAATGGTAAAGGTATCAGCAGGGTTGGAAGAACTGCTTTGCTGTGTGTCTACCCAACACTGTCACTGCATGCATGGTAAGCTTAGTAAACCGCTAAACTTTGTATGTGGAGGAACACCAAATAACATTTTTCTCATGGAGCCCTTGAGGCCGGCAGGCGTACTCTGAGCTACCTGGCTCTGAGCGGACGGGAAATTAAATGCTATGTTTGAGTCTGTGTTTTTTTGAGAAGTTTGAAGGGAACTTTTTCCCGTGAAAAGTTTGGAAAAGGTTTTTTTCCTGTAAACAATTTCCAGTGGAAGTGCTCCTGGCCTCCCGTCATTGGGACATCCATGCTGAGCCTCACCCCAAAGAAAGACCCTTTTGTTGAGCAGAACAATGAGGCTGCGCAGGGAAGCGGGATCAGCTCCCACTTGCAGGGTAGGGTTTCTCTCACCTAACTTTAGCTGTCTAAAACCTAGGTGTCTAGTCTAAACCCGTCATTCAGCCTTCCACTAACGACCCTGGGGAGATGGAGGCACCTTCTCGGGGCCGTTCACTCTGTCTTCAGGCAAAACAAATCATTCTCTGGAGGTGGCTGGCTCTCCCATGGCTGGGGGGGGAGCCCACGAGACGGGCTCTGCACAGACCACTGGCGTGGCGATGGCTAATTAGGTGAGATGAATCCCACCCCAAGGAAATCGAAGTAGCTAATGAGTTGCTAGAGTATGTGTTTGCGGAGGGCTTGCCCACACAAAGCGTGACTGGGGTGAGGGCTCTTTGGGTAGCTGTAAAAGATGAGGACTGAAAAGCTGAGCATTGCAAGCAAGTCTTTTTTTATTATTATAGTCATACCGTGCAGCTTTGCTGATGATCATCCACTGAATCAGCTTGTTGCATCTCATTTTATACCTGAATGGTAAGATAGCAGGGAATTGTAAGATATGCGAGAAATCAACTCATGCCTTAACCTGTTTTTTTAGGCATCACTATGAGAAAAATTAGGGAATAATCCTGTTTTCTTCTGAATTCCTACAGAGAGCCAGAATTCAGTATCTAATCCCAAATAAAACCCCTTAGTTTTGCCAGCGGCATCAATAGAATACAACCTCATTGCAAGTACAAATGACTTGATCATTTTTTTCTTTTAAATTCGCGTCTAAAATCACATAATCCCGCTACTTCTTGTTGAAACAGGATTAAGCACTTTAGCAGAGATCTGTTTTTTTGTTGTTTTTTTTTCTTTCCTCCACAAGTACATGTTAGTCTAACCTAATCAAACATGCTGGCCTCGGACAGATGTGTCTGCTTTCACCACGTCGGGAGCTCTGTCTTTCGAGTCTGGGGGCGCGCAGGATTTAACAAGCAGCTTGTTGAGCATTTGTTAGTTCTTCTAAAAGGTGATTATTGCCAAATGCACATTCTCGGTGGCTCATTAAATGCTTTCACGTGACAAATCCATGCAGCATTTTGTGTGTACGAACCCGGGGTTGTCACCGTTTAGAACAAAATGCTAAATATTTACTGGCAAGGCAAGCTACGAGTATAAATATTTATACCAAGGTACAATAAAAAAGTACCATAAAACTGATATGTTATAAAGAATTTATGTGTTGAAACGGCCAAGGCCATTACAAAAGATGTGTTATTTCACGATTATATTATGTGTGGAGATGGCAGTGTTTAGATGTTTAATTTACTGCTATCTGGCCTTTGCCGTTCAACTCATTAATCTGTCAGGTGAAGGAGTCTTAATTATATTTCTTGTAACCTGGCAAACTACAGAGAATCGTGCTCATATGGGGAATAGATCTTGGAAGATTTACTGGTCTGCTGCTAATGGTCCCACAGGGATCGAAAATGGAAAAAGTATACACAAGAGCAGAAAATGTTTATAAGGGGAATCTGTCTTCCTAATTATTGCGCTGAATGTATCCTATTGTGCTGAGATAAGAGGAGAATAAGCAACGGTTTATGTAAAACTGCTCACAGGACACTTTTGAGGCAGTAATTTGTTTGGCTTTGTGCATGAGGCTGCACGCATCCTGAAATTCAACATCCGATCGAGGTGACAAGGAGCCTGTCTCACCCTGCTGCTGTCCCCCGCTCCGGCGCTGTCCCCACGCGCCTGCTGCCAGGTCCCAGCCAGCACTTTCAGCGGGATGAGTTCAGGGTCATGGAGCAATGGTTCCTTTTTTCTAACTTTTACAACTATTTTGCATTGCCACAGCGCTAAAGGTTGATGGGGAGTTAGTAGAGATAAGTGGTTAGCTCGGGGTTAAATAGTAACCTGGCAGGAAAGGGTGCAATCCAAATATTGCTGTTCCTGGCTTATATGGACTCTCACAGTCCACATCTGCCCTTACAATGAAACCTCCCAACCCACCAGCCCTGAGCTGTGGTATCCTGGGGAAATATCAGTGCAACTGCCTTTTCCTATGCTAGGCATCCACTGCTGGCCACTGTCAGAGGCAAGATATGGGACTAGATGGATCTTAGACCTGAGCTGGTTATTTATATATAAGCCCTTTATACAAAAGTCATCTCCCCAGGTGAGGTACTCATGGGCAGTGTCTGCTGCAAGTTCAGTAGCAAAACACAGGGCTTATAAAAAGGGGCAAAGAGAGGAAAGGGAAAGAAGTCAGGATCAGGAGGAAATCTGGACTTCTGGATTGTCACTTGTGATCTTGGACCATAAAGCTGTCCTCTCCCTTGCTTTTTTTTTTTTTTTTAATATATTGCTTGACACTGCAGACACGTGGGGTCTGTCTGTGGGATTATGGTGTTATAGATAACAGGCGTAGCAGGGACGTAGGTATCCTGTTGATGAGATGGCATGAAACTAAGCATGACTGCAAAAACAGTTCCTACCTGTTGTAGGTACCTTAGGCTCCTCGTATCTCTTATTCTCTTGTGTTGTCGCATTTCACTTGTGGTTTTTATTCTATATTTTAGGCTTTGGGGAAATGCCCTGTGACCTGGGACACCCAGGGGTGGTGGGAACAGCCGCTGGGTGAACACGGGTGCTTGTGAGCTGGTGAGATTGGCAAAATTTCAGGCGATCCTAGAAGTAGACCATGCCACCTACCACAAAAGCATATTAAAAAAGCCCCAACATCAAGACCTCTGGGAAATTCCTCCCTGGCCACAGCTCTGACGCGCATTTTCGCTCTGAGGAGCTCAGAGTTGTGTTTTTACGGTCAGCGATGAGTACATCGTGCTGAGAGCACAATGGAAAACAGGTGCAGGGGCTTGTGCCTCCAGCAAGAGCGACCCTTTTGGGGGTGGGAAAACCGATTTCTCCTCCAATATATGGAAGTTATATATTCACACAGCCTGTTGTAGACAGCTGTGGAAATCCCTGCCTCAAAGAACTTGCTGTCCAAATCTTTTACTATGATGCGAATAGGAAAGTGAAAATGTGTAGTGTCTAACACACAGATTTTTTTCAAAAGAGCTGTCGGTGTAAAGCCTGTGGACTAGACATTCAGCCAATATAAACTGAGGTATAGAGGTACTGAATTATTCCATTTTACACCAGTGAAGGGTCTGACTATTATTTTCTATAAACTTAAAGAGTTTGATCAATGTTTTTCTCTGGCTCAGCATTTGATTAATATCACGGACTAGCCCATAAAACAGACTTTGGAAACTGCAAGATGTGATCCATTTAATCAGTTTGTCAGTTTTATTTTGGAGACTTAACGGAAAAACAAAACCCTCTGCAAAGCTATTGATTTAATATGCTTTGCCTTATATTCCCATGAAGGCAAATGAATAAATATTTCTGATGCATAAAGTGCTGG
>NW_008824359.1:4683534-4692358 GCF_000699105.1 Pygoscelis adeliae | reverse complement strand
GTTATCGCTATGTTCGGGAACAATTCATGTGGGAGGACTGTAATGTGTACTATCAGTATATTGTTAAGTCCTGTCAAATTCTAGCAATGAAATAGATACTAAAATAACTTTAATATGAAAACAAATGCAGAAACTTATGCCTACATTTACACAAACATACCTCTGGGAGCCTTTTGCATCATGTTTGGTTTTGGAGCTATTTAAAGATACCATTGTTCCTCCAAAACCAGTTTTTCTATCTTAGGCTGATATGAAACTGGAAATGTTAGGTTGAGGCTTATCTAAAGAAGTGTCTAGTTGGGCCCAGGTGCTTCCAATGGTTTTAGGGGAGAAGCAAGTGAACCTGCCAGACAGCAGAGAAAAACTCTGCTAACCCAATTCAGGAGCGAACACGGCATTCCCATGAAAATGGGAGAGTTCTAAACACACCGATGTATGGAACAGCCGTACTGATTTAAAGGCTGAGCTGGACTCCAGCCTGGATGCCTGCGATGGGATTCATCTCACCAGCTTTATACGCTGCAGACATCTGGATCTCTGCTACACCTGAGACAGTCCCTGCAGAGAAACTGGGGCTGCAGGCTTGAATCAAGTGCTGGTTTTTTTAGGTGAGATGAATTAGGCTGCTGACGTGCCTGTTCCTCTCCCGGGGCAGGATGGAGAGCCCAGGAAGGTGCCTAACTCAAGTCTAGTGTTTGCATTTGATCAGAGAGTGTTGCTCCTTCTACAGGGAGGGATATGAAGAAATAAATCAAGGAGAGAAAATTAATGAAATCAGTTGGCAAGGTACAGCAGTACCAACACTAAAAAATCCTACTTTTTAAAAAAACTGAGCTGTGGACATTTCTTACAGTTTATTCTTCTTTAACTTAAGGTGCTTGGGGATGAATTTTTACATTTACATTACAAAAACTGATTTATAATTCCTTTTGACATAATCCTATTAGCCTACCTAAACATAAATAAGAGTTTCCATTTGGGTTCATACTGGTTTAATGAAATCGCTAAAAGAATGTAACTTCTGATGGAAATTCCTCATGCAAGATTATTGCACAAAAGCAAAATTTTTGTTGATTACTGAAGGTAAGCCCAGCAAGTTCTGCTTAAACATTGGTTCCCTTTTGTCCTGTAGCTTAATTTATTGTCTGTCCTGTCCTCTCCCTGAGTTGTTTCACTAGCAGGTCCTCCAGACCTCCCCCATGAGACTTGTCTTAATTTACGGGCGCCTACCAAAGCCCAGGGCAGCGCTACTGAGAGTGAAGATGGCAGGACGGAACAGACTACGTGGAGTTAGCAATGCCAATTTTAGATGTCTGCAAGGTGGGCACAGCTGAGCTGGTGATCCCAGGCTGCCTGTATAGTCCGTGGAAAAAAGCAATCACTTCAGGAAGGAATTTTCTACCTAACTTAGGTATCTGCTTTAGGATAAGGTAAATTGGGCATTGCCAGCTTCTCTCCACTATCTGAAAAAATGGTCTAGGATGACTAGGGGTAAAGATTGCGCTGTAATGAGATAACATTAACACTACCATTTGTTACTATGGAATTAATAATACTACTGTTAAGGCTCATACCTTAGTAGCATCCAGGCATCGAGCTCCAGTGATATCAATTGGGATCTAAATAGAAATTAGATGCCCACATAATTCTGGATCTGGTCCTGTGTAGCTTCTAAAACTTCAAAGACAGTGTACCTTAAGATTAGAAATTACAATGTATATTTGTAAATAAACTTGTGTAACTCTTCCTGGAGCATGCTGGAGCAAACACCATACATATTGGTAGCCAGATCTTGCATCTTATGCCTTGTTAATTTATTTTCCTGAGTAGTCACAGTGAATTGGATGTGCATTGTGCAAATGAGAATTTGTATGCATACAAGTGCAAGTCAGCTGCAGCTAAACAGTTGCTCAAGACAGCATAATGTTTTGATGTGTCTCAGTTTATAATCTTAATCCTGTGTTTTGCCAAAAGGTGTCGGGAATCAAGAAAAAAAACAGGAAATTCTGTATTAGACCGCACGTTCACAACCTTCCTTCCATTTCCTAACAGTAAAAAGAGGTCCAGACAGCTTTCTGCATTAAAAAAAATCCAATTTCCTTTTGTTGCGCTGTTGATTGAACAGGACGCAATCTTGCTGGCTGAACAACCTTTTCATTTCGGATGGGTAGGGTGTGCCTGGCTTCCCCACTAGCGACAAGGACACACTTGTCAGCAGACAGCACCAGTTTTCTTCTGGCTTTAAGATGCTATTTTACCTTCTCCTCATGCAGCTGCACGGGCCCCTTCAGACCTGTATCCCACTTTGCATGATCTGAATTAAGAAGTGGACTCATCCTGTGATTCCCTGCACAAAGCGTTCATGTTCTGCAAATGCTTTTGCATGGAAGAAAACCAGATCCCTGGTAGATGGGCAGCAGGAAATGTTTCCTTTTCGCCAGTGGCTAGAACACTTGTTTGTTACACCTGCGCGCTGGCCTGTTTAAATAGAGAAAAACACCAGAAAATACAGGAAACGCTTACTCATTTTGCCCTGCCTGCCCAGCTCCGGTGCCCATCCTAATGCAAGCAAATACTTCTGCATGTAAATTCCATGGTGGTTTCGCTCCTGAAGAGGTGGTGTTGTCCCCATCGCCAATAGCAGCACCGAGAAGCCCTAGCCACGGCCTCATATTATGCAAAAATGAGAAAAAAGATTTCTCTCTGCTCCTGGAGCTCGCAGTTTCAGCAGCCCAGGGCAGGCTAAGCGAGTGGCTTGCTATCTCGGCACATTTAATCATCAGTTAATTGTAAACAGTTGTCAGGCAGGTGGAGGAGCCTCTGTCAGCAGCAAGGTCGGAGCGCAGGGTTGCTGTGCGGTGTCGCGGGGAATAAACCTCATCCATGAGTGTCTCAAAGTCCAGACATTTATAGAAGGAGGAGCAAATTCTTCTCCCCTAATGGCTTTACCCCCTTGCCTGGCTTAAGTGAGAAAAAAAGTGCCAAAACGTACTGCACGTAGTTCCACCAAGTGGAAAAAGGTAATGCTCACCGTCACATTTGGTTAAACAGGGAGGACGTGCTTGAACCTGCAGTCACCCAGGTGTTTTTACTGATGACACTTAGTACCTTCCAAAACACTTGTTGCTGTCAGCACCTTTCTCTAGAGCAGGGTTTTCTTAATGTCACAATGCCGCATTGCAAGGAAACTCAGTGTTTTCCTAGCGAAATGTCATCGCGGGCATCATGGCTGTCATTACCACGCGTGTGTTACGTGGTTGCAGCGGGAAGGGGAGGTGGACCACGAGGAGATGCCTCGCTGGCAGGGTGGTCTGTGCTAGGGACAGGATGAAGTATGTCTTAAATCAGAAGGATCACTTCCCCTGAGTCCCGGGCAGGGAGCAGCTATTTAATACATGAAAGCAACACTGCCATAGTTTAGAACAGAAAGTGAAATTTACTGCCCTACTAGATTAAATGACATAGGAATGTAAAGTAATTCAAATGTAAGCACACAACTGGAATTTGGGCAGCGCATCAGACTTAACACCTTTTTCTCATGAGCAGTTTCAATATCTAAACTTCTGAAAGAAAACCAATTGCTTCTTTTTTTAAATTATTGCTCAGCGTTGTGAACAAAGGAAATATTTAAAGATAAAAATTATTACTAGATTATTAAGCAATCATGCCCAATCCAACAGCACCGAGCCATCAGATGCACCATTCTGCACAAAAGCTCCATTCAGACTCCGGAGGATGAATGCCACTTCATACGTATGTGGGATAAAAATTTCCAGTGAAATGTTAGTAGTGTGGCACACCCAAAAACAGCCAGTTTATGGGACCCGATACGATCGCAGCACATGATCTGCAGACAGGCAGATCACCCGATACTAAAGAGCACCCGAGCACCATGGAAGAAACAAGGGCTGGTTCTAGTAGTGCGGGTGTGGATTCAGGAATCTGACCCGCTGCAGGGAGCCTTCCTGATAAATGATCTATTTATTTGAAATTGTTGTGCTAAAATTCATTATGTTCACTCTAGTCTCTGTAGCTCTGTACTCAGCAATTCTGAAGTTTTAGTTAAGAAATTGTCTCTGTTCTTGTTTGTCTGAAGTCATATTCTCTATAGCTCATATTTTTATTATCCCCTTTTCAACCTTACGCTCTGCTACCTGTCTTGCTCTTTTGCTTTTCTGTTCAGGCTTGTTTACTATAACCGTAATTATAATATCTGAGCAGTGAAATGTAAGTTGACTAGATTGCTCAAACTGCTATTTTTAATTAAAAACACACAATAATTTCAATATTTTCCCCTCCTGTTTCCTCCTACGTACGTCCTATATCTTCTATTTCCCTTAGCTGCTCAAAACTGAACTCCCAGTGCTTTGGTAAGCTACTGGAGCAATTCCTTTAAAATTCTTCAGTGTATTCAACTTAGAGCTAAAGATGTGTGTACACTCAAGAAATATTTTTACTTGGTATTCTCTTTAAGTGCTTTTTGCTACCAGCTGTCCAGACAAAGTCTAGCTCCATAATTCTAATTCTACCTAATTCCACATTTCTTTATTTCATTTGCATTTGTTAAAGGATTTCTTGAGTACAAACAGGGTTTTCTGGGCACAGAAATCACTACAGGAGCAAGTTTGGGTATTTCAGAGCAAAACAGCTGCTTGCTTTGCTTTGTTTCTACTGCGTTCAAAGAAACAGGATTTTGTGGGCATATTCCTTAGTTAAACAGGATTACACTCAAGAAACAGAAAAGTTTCTTCTAATAGAAACAGATCTGCAAGAGTCCAGATATTAACTAATTAGGCTAGAGCAGCCATCCTAGTTTACGTGTATTGTCTTTGGATGTGATTTTCCCACTTGCTTAACCCCCGTAGTTCCCACTGAATCTGCCTGGACTTCTGGAGGGTCGTTATCCTACAGATGAGGTTGGGACATTTCTGTGGTTAGCTGGCGAATCCACAGTTCTCACAAGTGTATCAAACAGTTTGAAAAACTTATACTTCATGCTTCAGAGATTAAAATAGTCTTTCGTTCTTGAAACCTCGGTAGTAATCCCTAGAAGGAGGACGGAGGTTGTGCCAGCTTTGCATGCTTCAGGACAGCTACACCTCTCCCAGGGGTACGTGATGCTGACCACTGTCTAAGGCAGGAGCTCAAGCTTGTTGGACCTCAGGTCTTTAATTCGGTGTGGCAATGCTTACGTTCCTGACATCAGTCTGTACATGCCACATGTCTAGACAAGTACATGGGGAATATGTTGCTTTCCTAAAGAGGAATTCTGGATGGAAAGAACCTCTCCTGCCTTTCTGCCAGCCCCTCTCAGAGTAGATGCCCAGAAATGATAGAAGTCCCCAGATAATTGCCTGTTCCAGCCTGGGATTTTTTGATATTCAGCTTTACCAGCATCCCTTATTGCAGATCCCAGCAGCAAGCAGAATGGCAATGCACCCGCTCTGAATTTCTCCTTCTTTGATTTTAGTTCATGTCTGAATATGTGATTATTTCTTACCGGAAATAATTATGTGGGAACAAACTGTATCTCTCTTCAGCCGGTGACTGCTATTCCCGTTGTGCATTGGCTGGTGGAGCAACTCTTGGGATAACATATAGTTCCACCCTCAAGTATGCAGTCCCTGGTAGTGCCAGACCAGAGTGCATCAGGGAAACCTCTGCTACAGGACGTGGCCGAATGCGGAGAGGGATTACATTTGTCTCTGTCGGTCCATTTGGATTCCTTGATAAGAAGTAGGTTTGAGCGATAACATCATCCAGCCCTTGTCCCACCTCCTTCTGCCACTAACACTTGACATTTCTTCCCTTTTGTCCTTACCCAGAGCGAGTGACATAATTCAAACAGAACAGCTTTAGTTTGCAGAATCTGTTTGCTGGTGATATATGGTGCGCATGATGGATGGCTGTGGTCTTGAAGATGATGGAGGTGAACAGCAGGGTGCTTCATGGATTTGTGCTAGCAGCAACATTATTTAATACTTTTATTAATAGTCTGGAAGGAGGTGTAATCGAGTACATTAACTAGATCTGCACACAACACTGCTCTGGAAAGAACTGTAAACCAAGTGAAGACAGAGAAATAGCACTAATGGAACCAAAGGTTAGAAATATGAGCAGGAAACAGAATGAGATTCTGTCTGGAAAAAGGAAAACTAATAAATCTGGGAATAATAATCCAAAACACAGATATTTAATAGGAGGTGAGAGATCTGAAAAAACATTGATGTTCTAAAAAAGCTACTAATGGTGGTTGAGAGTGACTAGGAAATGGTTGTACAATGTAAAATAGTGGAAAAAAGCAATTTTGGTTTGTGGAGTAAATCCACAGGTATCTTGCCCTGGCACAAGGGCTTGTCCCTCCTTTTGGGTATGACTTTCTAAAGTACTTTGAGCTCTTTCCAGCAAGCTTTATTTGTGAGCAAAAGCCCACAAGTAGAAAAATGTCTTTACAGCCAAGTCTTCACAGAAAGACAGATCTGGAGGGCATCTTCTGGACCATCCAGTCCTGCATCTGCTTATTGTGGGAGCAGTATTGGTCCATGTCGTTCTTCTGTCCTCTCTGCTCAGCGCTTCTACAACCCTGCTAGGAGGATGAACCAGGGCTTCTCTGATGGCAATTTTGATGACTGGCAATTTTGACATCAAGAACAGAAAAATGTGAAGGAGCACAAGCTAATCCCAAAAAAATTATATGAATGGATAAGGAGCTGAAGGCTGGATTTTTTATGCAGAAAAATCCAAACAAGATAATTAACGTTCAGTGGGACCATTGCTATTCCTTTCACTCAATGCAATTAAATTGTAGGTACCATTTTCTGATACCTGTAGCTGTCAATTAATTCCATGACATAAATTGAAATCAATAGGCAGTACATGTGGAAATGGATATTTGCCAAAAGAGGACTTAGAAACACTGTAGGAATCCTCAGATGGGACTAAACAAACAGAAAGATTACTAAATATCAAGACTTCTCCAAAAATGATTTGTGCTAGATTGCTGAAGGTTCTTAAAAGCATGTGGTCATTGCAGTCACCAATTCAGCAGCATGCTGACGTGTGTGCGAACCTCAGGGGTGTGATGAAATATAAAGGTAGATGCAGCAAGCTGGAAATCTGTCCCACACGTACTCACCTGGGGGCAACCACCCCTCACCGGTGAGAGCTGTTAGCCCTGTGGGGAAGGGATGCTGTGAAAAGCACTCGCAGGGATCACAAGCACAGTGTAAGCACAGGGGTCACTGCCTGCTGTTCTTGATAAATGCTTCGTGCTGGGCACTTGGTGCTCTGGAAATGGAAATGAAATTATTTAAAGCAGTGACTTGTTCTTGGTATTGATTAGAAGATGGATAAGATGTGTGTGCAAGAAATACAGCTGCTATGAGCTGCCTCTCCGGAGGAATTCTCTGTCAGCGTGCAGAGCTGAGAGTGGTACAAGCCAGGAGTTCCTGCTTTTCATAATGAAAACATATGATCGTTTCTGCTCCAGGCCCTAATTAGCAGTAGAACTGGTTGTACACTTGGCCCGCAGCATTATTCTTTCTGGAAAGGTTGTCTTCTTGCGCTGGAGCCCATCTGGGTTGCTCCCAACCATCCGGCAACCTGAGGCATAAGGAAAGTGAGAGGTGGGATCTGTGAACTCAAATCCTCCGCTTATACAAATGCCCCTCAGTCACTGTAGTATCTCAGAGATTTTTGTTTTATTTTGTTTTGTTTTGCTTTTAAATGCTGATTATTAAGCAAGCTGTGAGAATAAGAGGAAGGGTACATTCAGCTTACAAACAGCTCTCACATTCCCTCATCATTCTCCTCATCGTCCTGAGGATTGAGGAAGAATTAGGAGAATGTCCTATTTAGCTAAACAGAACCCAAGTCTATTTTGACCTGTAGGAGAAAACAAAAGGACCAAGCTGCAACATATATCCAAATAAATTGATATGTATTCACTAACGGAAGCAAAAAGTCCTTTACATTCTGAGAGCCACTTACTCTCCTGTACTCTACACCACCTCCACTGCAGGCTGGCGAATTGCTCCGACATTGTAAGAGTAAAAAATAAACCCATCTAGCCCCAAGTATGTATCATCAGCTTAGTCACAGAGTGGAAATGCAGCTACCTCTAGGGTGGAACAGAGAAACCACCCATGTGAGCTTCACTGCAATATTAGCTCTCCAGGCTGGAGCTTTTCATAGCTCTGCTCACAAACCCATCATTAAAAATGTGAAGTTATAAGGAGCTGTGTTACTGTCAGAGTGCAACTGCCCATACAGGAAAACCTTTGTTAGAATATTTTCCTTCAGTCAAATCTCTTTATTCCTCGAAGTCCTCTGATACAGATATTAAACTATTTCAATGTTGTTTGTAGTAACATAATAATCCCAGGGAAAAAAAAAAGGCCACTGTATGAAACACCTGGGTATATCATATGTTACTAATTTTGATTAACCATTTCAGTCTGTTGTAAACAAGAAGGCCAGTCAGAAACAAGCAATGTAAATGGTCCAGTATTGGAGCTCAGTTGTTAAAATAATCCCCTATCCGGTTATTCCTGGATGGTCTTTCAAAAAGGAAAAATATTCTAAATGAGAATGTGAAATCTAAGAGTAAAGTGAGCAGGACCTTGTATTATTCTCCTGGCATCAATAGGGAAGGTGAAGTGATTGGCAGCACTGTGTTTATAGCTCCAACGTGGGAACCACTAATCCTTGTTAAATCTCCTGAGAAACAGCCGATCCTCACAGCATCAGACAGGTCAGTGGAAACTGGGAAGCTGCAGGATATGAAAATCTTGAACCATGTCCTGTTAACTAATAAAATCCTGAT
>NW_008824359.1:4674426-4683487 GCF_000699105.1 Pygoscelis adeliae | reverse complement strand
CCCCCGAACTCCATTTTTGCTACTGAAAAAGGAATATATCTCAAGTACGGCTTTCTGTTTGGGGGTCTCATCCCAGTCAGACCCAGGAACACGAGTCACTTCATGCACGGTGAAATCAGCCCCGGAGCTCGGCATGTCCTGTCCCTGCTGCAGCCCATGGGAACTGGAACAGCCCATACCGAAGTTCTCAGAGCACTGTAGGAGGACTGTTAAGTGCATATAATTACTCATGTGAGCATGTATTTTCAGGATCAAGGCCTAGCCTTTTAGCTACTGGGCATTCCTCCTTATTCTTATTAAAAGGAATGATTTTATTAAAGTAGCATTCTGGCACCTGTTGTACCAGACATCTACAATTACCTGACCATGGCGCAGTCCCATATGGGGAAAGACCCTGGTGTGTACCAGCTACCTCCCTGTCCCAGCCCAGCCCAGGAGGCAGTTGGGGCTGTTCTGGCAGGTCCCCAGTATGGCAAAGTGGGGGACCAGTATGCCACAGAGCACTCACTTTTCAGAATAAGACTAGCCTAGAGAAAAAAAAAAAAGAAATCCCATTCCCGAGCTTTTGAACAGAGATGAGTGTAGAAGGTCAAGCTGAGGCACACGGAGTTAATGCTTCCTACAAAACATGAAAACTGCACAAAGCCTGAGTTGTTTTAGCCATTTCTTTTAGGAAAGGTGAGCTATACTCTGAATGTGCTTATTTCTCCCCACCGACGGTAAGCCTAAACTAGTAGCCCAAGTACGGGCAGCCACACTGCAAATCTCTGCTTTTCATTGCATTAAGCTCACTGCTTGTTAGAAGAAGCACCTGAAACATCATGAACAGACAGCAGCAGACAGCAAAGCCCTCAGGACAGCAGCTGATGGGCCGTGCTAGGACCTGAAGGAGCTATCAGAGGTCTCAGGGGTGGGCTGAGAACATTAATTCAGCTCCCCTAAGCTTTGCTTAAGCAAGCCACAAACTGTCCATGCTGTGATGTTTTTATGGAAAGGTGCCTCTCACTCAGTAGCAAAAGAAGAGATGGAGAAGGGCAGAAAAGGGAGAAGTCAGGCAGTTTTCAAATGCTGGAGACGTGGAGGGTAGAGGTGACTTCTAAACTCTCTGCAGAGGGGTCCAGCTTGACTGTGATTAGGAGCTCCACAGCGTCTCTGAGCCAGTGGCCAAACCACTGCCACAGGGTACTGTGGAGCACAGGGCTCATCCCATCTATCTCCAAGGTCTTTAGTCTGATTGAGGTGCTTGGTGTCCTTCAGCAGTGGAGCAAGAGAAGCTGCTTTTTCTGATGCCTTCAGATTTTGGGCTCAGCTGTCCTCTACGATATTGCCCCTGTCCCCATCGATTACCGTGCATAGTGGAGACAAGGCTCTTCATTTCTGGGGTCTAAGGATGAGGGCGAGCTGGGCTCCTCTGCTTTAGGGCTTCGAAATGATTTAAAAGTTGATCACAAATGTCAGCGCAGACCAGAGAATCCTACAGTGGGCTAAAATGTGAAATAATTAATGGCCGGTACATGGATTGAACCCAGCTCCTTGCTTCTGCTGTACATCACTGCTGTGGCCTTCCCACATCATGCAACGCAACACGCATTTCGGTACATGCCCAGCTAGTAACAGTGCCCAGCACACCTTACAGCTGTAGGGAGTTTTTTTGGGGAAAAAAATCATCTTTGGTATCCATTAGTGTAAAAATAACCTCCAAAATTTTGTCTTGCTGGTCTGTGCTTGCAATCTTCCTCCTGCCTGTGTCCAAAGCAAATCTGTTTCCCTGACCCTGGGGCTTAAACAACTCATTTCCTGGAACTTGTTTGAAAATTCAGCAGCTAACTCTAAAATAAGTATACTCATGGCTTGAAAATGGGGAAATTCTGGCCAAAATCAATTGACATTGGCTAAATGATACTGCAACATAAGATAGCAGAATTTGGCCCTGATCAGGAGCACAGAAGTCCATATCTCAAGGACCACCGAAATACCCATTTCTCAAGGCGGGACTTATGTTTTCCCTAGGTTCCCAGATGTGCCAGCTGGCTTGCAAATCTGTTCAGCATCAGGGCGCATATACAGCCCCGTATATGATCCACACCCAGGTCATACAGGTTATGGAAACCCAGGATTGATTGTCTACTGCCCCCAACAGCTGCAGGGAAAAATAACATCTGCATTGACAGCTCCAAGCAGAAACCTTGGGCAGCCCGTGGCTGTGCTTCCTGAGAGCTTCCCTTGGCACTGCGTGACCCATCGCTGAGTTTGAGAGGCACCAGATACTGAGAGCCCACTGTTTTGAACACACAGAAAATAAAGCTGAGTGCAATATTTACGTTTGTAAACTTGCATGTGCTTTTTCTAAAACTTCCCTTCCACTGCTCAATTTGATACGCGAGCACAGAGGAGTCACCTCTTGCTTCCCACGGAGATGAGTATGTAGGGAAGGATCTTTGTAGCTTGCCATCAAAGCGGCAGACAGACAGCTGGGGAACATCCACATCTGGGTGTGCTGGTGTTTTATTGCATGTTGCATTCCATATAAATTCCATATGGAGTCAAAATCATTTTGGACTTGGTACCTCCTCCAAGCCAATAGCTTAATTAGGAGTGTTTTGTTTTGTTGTTTTCCTAAAAGAGAGCTGCAGTCCAAGTGCATTATTATGGGTTTACACATTGCTGTGCTCTTAATATCAAAGCTTTTGTTTGGCTGGAGGCTTCCTTCCCTGTGGGGGAAGGGTTGCTGTGTGAGTGTTGTAGGTTACACAATATTTTCCCAACAGAAAAGCGAAGCACGTGAGCTGGAGTCTGTTGTGATAATGCACGAGAGGAAGTCAAAAGCAAGTCTGTGTGGTAAAGGGAGCCTACAAATGAGATAACATGCAGAGTCTCATGTAACGTAACTATTTCAGATTGCAGCCTGATGGCAAATTCCTGTATGCCTATTAGAGCAAGAAATGGGAAATCAGATGAAATAGAAACATTCACAAGACGTCCATTTACAGTTCCAAAATGGCCACTTTGATGATAGAAATGTTCTTGGTTGGGTTCAAATGGCCATCTTTTTGGGTTAATTGCATTCCCCTGAGTAGCACTGAGCGGTCTGAACTATACTTGCACATAGTCAGAAGGAGTGTCTGCCCAGAAATGATGGCAATCTGAGTAAACAAGGCCGATAAAAAATGGAGAAAAATTGAATATTTGTGTTGTCCAGGTTGGAGACAGTAAAGATAGACTGTGTGGCTCTGTCTTGGTTACGTAAAGCTGGGAAGTAAATCCAGCCTGTCCCAGCCTCAGCCTGCTGTATTATCCTTCTTCTCTGGAAAGTGAGGATAACTACCAGGAGAAGGTTCCTGACAGTGGTTTTTAATTAGCTGGTAGAATAGTTTTTCAAAGGAAGTAACAACCCATTTGCAGGGACTTCCATTAACTCAAAACATTGTTTTTCCCCATACAAATGCAATGAGACTGACACCGAATTCCTCCCTATTTTTGGTCTAATATTACTTATGCTAAATGGGAATATAGTAGACATTGTTAGGAAGGATTATTTGCATGAAGCAGTCATAACAACCAAAATTACACGTTATGAGCGGTGGAAGAAATCTTTCCCTTTTCTCTTACTCTCTCACCACCGGCATAGGAATCCTGTACCTACGCACATCTTTGCCCTTGTTCTACAGTGCAGAAATGGGATGCAAGACAGTCTTGCAAAATAAGCAGACATCCTCCACCAAAAAAAACAATGCTGAAACATTGATTGTGTTCTCATTTAAATGTGCCGTGCACGCTTTCTGGACAACACATTTACTTACAACCATCTTCACAAGAGTGGAAAATCTGACAAGCAATTTTCTGTGGGGACATAAAAATGCAGGATGGAAACCTCTAAGCTGCATGGTCTTTAAGGAGCAGTCATCCATTGAACTGAAGCTATATTCAACATTGCAGTATCTTGCTGATAGATGACATAAAACAAATTTGTTACTTAGAGAGGCATGTTGATTGGCTTCACGCTGGGCGCGCATGGAGAAAGACATCTAGACTGTCTTTTATCCAGATGGAATTCCTAAGTCAATCAAATAAACATAATAATAATAAGGTTAATCTGGTCTTTACTCACTCAAGAGAGAAAAGCAGAGATGTGGATCTAATTACGTAAATATTGTAAAATCAGTTTGCATTTATCTCTTTCCACATCTCCTTGGTTCAGCATGCTTAACACAGTCCTGAATGATTTAATTCTGGGGCTAAAACCATTCAAGATTTGTTTGAACAAGAAAATCTTGTTTTCTTTGGAGCATTTTGAAGTAGGCATAATTACAGTGTTGCAAATGCGATGCTCTGCTTAAGGAGCTGTCAGCATTTCCATATTAAACCTCTATTTTCGGGGGTTAACAGAATTGCCAGAAAAAGAAAAAAAAAGAGAAGAAAAAAAGAAGAGTGGAAAAGAAGGGTCCATTATGGCCTGAAACTTGGTGTTTAGGTTTTTAATCCAGGAGGGAGGTTTTGAAATCAAATTGTGCAAAATTAATTTACACTGTATGCTTGCAAAACTGCTCATGTCACTTTTTTCATGCCTTTTTTTAAAAAAAAAAATCAGCCCACAATAAAGCCCACTTATTTTGCTTGCTTCTACTGTACACTGCTCTTTAAAGTTAATGTCATTTCCATACAATACCCCCAATGTAATATGCCTTAGAGGCAGCATAGATTGAATAAGTGACTTGGAGCCAGGGACTCCCAAGTTTATAATTTAGCCGCTGACTCACTGTGTGGCCTCAGGCAAACCACGTAACTCGTATGTCCTCATCTATGGTATGGTCTCAATTTTCCATTGTGTTGCACAACATGTAAGGAGCTCTGCTCATGTTCAATAGGAGCTTAACCCGATGGTGAGTGGGTTACTGCATCCTTGTAGAGGGTATGAGACTTAACACAGCTCCCACTTACCAGGTTTTGTCTGTTCAGTTCAGCCTGCAGGACATCAGTCTTGGCTGAGCTGGTCCAGGTGGGCATTTGGTGGAGGCATCTCCATCTGTGATTTCTGAGTCGTGGAGAGCAGTCTGTCTTGGTGCTGGCACTGAAATAATGTTCTTCAAAAACTTAAGCAGAATAACTGGGAGGTTGTTCTGACTGAATGTGTAGGCTGCTTTGCACCGGACCTGTGGGAAACGCGGCTAATGTTGACCCATTCTGTACATCGTCAGCTTTCCTCAGCTCTTTATGTGTTTCTGCATTGTCCCTTCATGTCTGAGATTTTCCTCTACCATAAAGTCCATTTGCTTTTGCATACAGTGGAGAGTCAAACTGCTGTTACATGTTATTCTAGTCACATGGAGAGGAAAACATAGACAGCTTGTGTAGACTTTTTCCTGAAGAACAGCAACCTCTAAGAAGTAGGTCCTTCAGCATTTAGCCAGGACTGGGAAGGGCCCTTTTGCAGCAAGTACTGGCCTGGTGTGGACCTCTGTGAATGATACCACATTTGTGGGATCATGAGAGTAGAAATATAAATTCAGAAGAGACTGTTTTTGTTATCACTTCCAGTCCTCCATATTGCAGGCAAATGTACACTGGTGGTAAGTTCAGATGTGTCTGCAGAACGTTTGCTACCCAGGCCACAACACATCCCATCTCCCAGCCCCCTATAGCCATCTACAGACCTGTCATAAAAGATCAAGAGTAGCAGCTGAAACGTGTCATAGAAGGAGAACAAGAAAGACTCAATGGGCTGCCAGTGGCCTGGGTCAAGAACAGTGCAGACATGGTGAGACCGGGCAGATCTAGAGACGGGGGTCACAGGCAGCCTTCCCCTCTCTGAAGGGACCTTTGTTCAGCCAAAGAGGATCATGAAGAACACCCTGGCCTCAAAAAACATCCCCCCTCTTCTTTGTCCCCTGTCTACACAAGCTGCCAATATCTGATCACTTTTTGACCTCAGGCAAACATTTCTCTTGTACAACATCTTGCAGCACAAGCCCCGCAGATTCACTGCACATTTTGTGAAGAACCACGTCTTTCCTTTTTTTTTTTCAGTCTTCCACTTCATAGTTTCATGTGGTGCCTTTGTGGTCTTGTCCTGGAAGACAGATTACCTCAAAGGGAGTTTTTCTTGATAGATTTTTAGTTTTACTAGCTAGAGACCTTCCAATGTCCTTGCACTGTTTTCTATATTGCCCATGTAGCAGTGCTCATGCGGTCCCATCTGTGGGATTCCTATCTGTGGAATGGGAATGACAGTGTACGATATCATCTAATATATACGGGATTATGAAACACAGGAAATCCCGCCATGACCCAGTATTCCCTGGCAGTTAACAAAATAGTTTTATGTCTCTGAGCAGACATGTCACTAGAACAAGGATCCAGATTTGTGTCCTGCCATTCATTTTCATTTTTAATTTGGGTCCCAAACTGAACTGTTGGAAACCTATAATAGAATGAGATATTTGTAGAAAAATCTTTTATTGTGAATGTGGGAAATATTTTGAAATATTTTGTTTGTTTGGGCTGTTTCAACACTAAACTGTATTTACAGTTGTTCTCCATTCACCTTGTGGAAGTTGTTTTCTTCTGGTTGTTTTCGTGCTGGCTGGGCTTCCTTGTTGGAGTGAATCTCCATTGCTTCACAACAGATACGCAGATCTCAACATGTATGTGTAACTCCAGCTAAAGCAGATTCATGTCAGGCTGGCTTGACCTACAATAGTTTTAATTTGCTTAGACCTGACCTGAACAATTTTCAGATCACATTGCCCCCAAGTTAAATGCTTTCTTTCAGCTCTCCTGAAGGAAAATGGAAACATTTCAGGAAAATCAAGCTTTTCCTAGGGGCATCACTGCCTCTGTACAAAAAAAAAAAATTAGTATTAAAAAAGAAAAAAACAAAATGGGAAATTTCTGAGTGGCTCTACTTGCCCATTTTCTTGATTTGATGTGAATGCTGTGGAGCTACACTGCTATATCAAAAAAGGATACCATTTCAATCCACGGGAAACAGCAATGTTTTAATTCAGCATTATACTAATAAAGAGGTTTTTCTTCTGCCATCTAGTCAATATTAGCCAGCATGCCGGCTAGTCTAACAAGGTGTGAGACAAGCCTTGTAAAATTAGGGTTCTTTACCAAAATCAGAGTGGGTGATAACTCTAAAAATTAATACCTACAAGGCACTGTACAGCCGGGAGGCTGGTGGGAACAAAAGTCACGCTCCTTTCTGCTGGAAAACATGTAAAACTGACACTGTGCACCAGATTTTATAGTGGTTTGTAGGATTTACAAGACATACTGCAAGTAGCACTTGCTAAAACCATACAGCTCAAGACCTCTGGAGAGAAAAATATCTGTGGGAATGGGGAAGAGCAGTGTCAGCTGTTTAGGAATGGCTCTCTGGGACGCCTTGGTGAGGCGAATAAATGATGACGTGGTTTGGTTGTCAAATGCAACAGTAGAGGCAGAAGGTTGGGGTGGTTTATAAATTAATTCATCTTTGGTTTGGAGGAGAAAGACTTTACTCTTATACTTAATGCATGGGTGTAATATTAAGAAGACCTGAATGTCTGTAAAGCTCAGCTATTGACTTTCTGAAGATCAGCTAGCTGATCTGAACCTCACAAAAGCGACTGCAACATTTGTGTACTGCTGAGTGGCTTTCATTGAAGGCCTCTGCAATGTCACTAGAGCTGGACAGACTTTTCAAACATGGTATTTTTTTTTTATCTATTCCTTTTGCCAAAGGCATGTCCAAAGAGGATCCTGAACCTTTCCCTAAAGCCATTCTTGCACGTAATTAAATTCAAACTTCCTCTCCCCTGGAGAGATGGGGACACCCATGTTGCAGTGCTGCTGGCTCTCTGGGTACCAGCTGGAAGACAATGCTGGTACTGGAAGAAATGATATTGCACCACCACTGCTCCATGGTTCTGCCTTTATGTTATGTCCGAATCTCACCAGTCCAAAAGCCTGAAGGACCAGAAGCGCTGCCGGCCCAGCGCTTCACTCATGGCCGCATGGGTGTCTCCAAGCCACCTGGCCTGCTAGGGAAAAGACGACTTTCTCTTTAATAACAGATGGTGGTAGTGACACATGAAAATTAGGACATATTTTCATTTGATATTGGAATATCATGAGCATCAGTTATTTTGGGAAGGAGTCCAAAAAATACTTGGAGAGAGTCTAAAACTGCAGATGAATCCGCAGGTTTATTTTATTGGGTGATTTCAGTTCTGCCAAATATTTGTAGTGTAAAGAAATCATAAAAATTGCTGGTGGTCCTCGCCTGGCGGGTACTTCTCACATATTTGAGACAGTTGTACGAACTGTGACAAGAATGTTTGATCTGTTAGCTTAAAAACAAATTAGAGTCTTCAAGAGAAATAAATGAAGTATAGATGGTAGAAATACATTTCTCTTATCTTAGAGAGACCAGGAATTTTTGCCCCCAGGCTTTATTTGCATTTAATTATCGCAGTTTGGATTTCCTCTACTGCATGCATGGAGGTTTAGTCTGTCTCATTCCATCCTCTGTTCTGAAATAACATTAGTACCTGTTAATGATTATCATTGTCAATTATGTATTCTGGTTACATGCACATTATAAGAAATATCAGTTTGTTTTAATAAATCTTCAAAAGGCAGCCTAAACCTGTGCCTTATCTGCTTTCTGCTTTGTAATTTATTTATTTTTATTGTTATGATATCTGAAAGACGCTGCATGCTCCCAGGGACTGTGAATGGGTATCTACTCAGCACTTGAATACTGAGATGACAGACAGAAAAGGTTTTATTTAACATAGCTTTCCAAATGAACCGAGAGGGTCATGTATCTCAAAGAAGCACAGAGAAAGAAGTGAGGAATACAGGTCTAGAAATCCAAAGACTCAGTTATATGCATAAAAGAGAGGATATTTAGATGTACAGTGAACCCATAGGTGGTTTAGTGTGACGCATACTAAGTTGCAGAGCGGCTGATGCTCACCATGTAACAATTATTCTTTCTCTAACGTAAATTATTTTTTGCTAGGTTAATAATTTCACTGTAGTCCTGACCTGGCAAAGGACTGATTGCCTCATT
>NW_008824359.1:4652692-4674334 GCF_000699105.1 Pygoscelis adeliae | reverse complement strand
ATACAAAAAGGTTTTTACGCATTTTTAAGGAGAATTTTGTTTTGAGCTGTGCAAAGTTGATGTTTATGCCGTGCAAATTTTCAGGATTATTTTCATTCGCTGGACCGGCGCTGAAATGTCCACTCCAAAAGGAACACTTTAACCAAGCATTCTTTATGTGGTCTTCAATTAATAAACAGGAATACGCCTTTCTAACTCTGTGGGTAATGATTTTTCTGTTTGCTGCTACTGTATGTAACCTAAATGAATGGGGCATTTATATACTGTCCTTTCATCTGGGATATCAAAGGACTTTATAAATATGGACCAATTGGTCTGATGTGCAACCACTGAATTGTGGCCTTCTCGGAGGTGGCATGCGGTTGACATTTTGGCTGGCAAAGCACATTTGAACATCAGAAACTGTTGGTTTTCTCAGATGGGATAGGCTTGGAGGTGGGGGTGTGTGAGACTATCTGAATTCATCTCTAACACATACCTGCCCCAACACTGGGAAGCAACACCACTACCTACTTTGCAGCCAGGTAAAATATGGGCTTGGCTAAGAGCATGACCAAAGTATCTTCCATCACTGGATCACTAATTTTAATCCAACCCAAGACGGTGGCTGTCAAAAATTATTACCATATGGTAAGCTGGTAAATTGCCACAAGAAAATGAGCTTGGTGGTCCCAGATTAGTTTCATATGGACAGGTGTCTACACCACAAAACCACCGTCATAACTGCTACTAGCTGTTGGGTTTCAGAAGGGAGGTCCAGGACTGAACGGGCAGTGGTAACACAAGTGATGCTTCTAGAGGTGGGATGTTGAGGCCAGAGAGATGAGGCTGTTTGTATCTGTTGAGGTGTTTCTTGACACGTGTGACTACATCGGTTTTCTGAGCTGTCAGCTAGCTTGTATGGTGCTCTCCATCGTTGTTGTGGCAAGTGCTTTCTCTTACCTTTACACAGAGACCCTATCCCTCCCCTGCTTCTACCCTGTTAAAAGGATGCCACAAAAAATTTCAATGGGGAGTGTGTATTGAAGGTATTAAGTTCAGACCACACAAGTAGTCTTTAATGTCCTTGGTATGACTTGGAAAAGCCTCCAAGAACACAGGACTGGAAGGACCTTCTGGGTCACTGATCCCAACCTCCTGCTATTGCAGGCTTTCACTTTGCATAATCCTTTCGAAAAGCTGACTAATCTCCAAAAATGTGGACAATCACAGGAAACCTCAAAAGCCCTCTATATAAAAAAGGTGTCAAATCTGTTTTGCACTTCTCTAACACCTTTCATCCAAAACTTGTAATGAGTTTTGCAAACATGGAGTTAAGAATTGCCATGCCAGTGGGAGGGAAGAATTATCCTTACTGGTTTTGGGAAGGAGAATTTGGGAGACAGTAAAGTTATGAAGCAAATAGCAATTCTCATTCAGACAAAGCTCTTAGTGGCTTGAGGACTCTGGCTTCAATGGAGATATCTAAGTCCATACAAGCAAATCAATTAGACAGCCAAGAATTAAAATCAGAGTTCCTGACTCTCTTTTTACTTGCCTTTTAACCACAGAAGTGTACAACAGCTCAGGATTTTCCACCTGTCAGCCTCTCTATTTCTTCCAGAAGAAATAGATACTACATCCTATTTCTCATGTTAAATAAAATTAGCATCATCATGTATCATAGTTAAGTATACTCCAGCTGGGTAGGAGATTCTGTTATAATGAGGGAAGACTACCAGCAGCAGATCATAGGAGTTTTTTTATCTATAGAGGATACAGCTGAACCATCAAAGAGAGATAAGCTTCCTGCATTTCCACATCGTAAGAAAAATGTAACTGAATGCATCCTCAAACCCATGAAAACACACATTCCTTCTGTAGGAAGAACGAATCCTGGGAAATGTACTGTGTTGTATATGTCAGGGAAATGCTTCACTTACGTCTGTAAGCCAAATTCTACTCTCAGTCCCATTGACTCTTGACTGAATTTGACCTCTCTGATTTGCTAGCACATTTTTTAAACTTACAAGTGTAATTGATGGCAGGGTATGGCCCTGGGGCTATTTATCTATCAGCAGATCATGGTATAGTTGTAAGGAATATCAACAGCATTAGGAAGTGGAGAAACTAGTCCCCACAACCTTGAAGCACCACTGCTTAGACACTGTTTCAGGTTACTGGTGCTCAGACAAGAGTACAGGTCCACCTTTGATCAACATATCTCATAGGGTTTTCTTAAAATTTGTTACTTCGGGGGCTGATCCTACTCTACTGCACAGTGGATAAAAATCTACCTGCAGATTTTACAAGACATTTAGGTTGAATTGCAACTTTGCTAAATGAATCTAATTCAGCACTTGAAGGGGGAATGCATGCACTCCTTATCTCTTGTACAGATGCTATATTGGCAAAAGTTAGTAAAGTTGTGCTTGCAAACTTGTCCGCAAAACATTTGGATTTGAGGGTTCCTGGGGGGAAGCGAAATCCAAGATAAAGAAGTGCAGGGGCCAAACGCTGATGCACCCAGTTGCACTGAGAAGGATCAGCCCCAAAGATTTGCAATACTTGGAGTAAGCAACTGGTAAGTTTGAAGGATTTTATTTGCCTCTATTGATAAAGGAAGGAAATAAAAAAAAAAGTGAGTGGCTGTAGAGTATGTTTTCTCAGGCCATGGTTGTTAGAATGCCTCATTTCATACATACATGCATACTACAGGACACATGTAAGAAAGAGACGAAACTGAATTCAAGCAGAATTCAAGTGCTCTCTCACCTGTTCAAGGTAATCTGGCCTTTAATGGAACAGCTCCTTGGCAAATAGGTAGTGAGGTTTTCTTGTTTTCCGAGAGCGGCTGTCCTCACAATACATCAGGAAGTTTGGGGGTGGAAAGAAATGACCTGCAGAAAGAGTATGAGCTTTCATAATGGGCTTGCTGGGCTCTGTATAGACACTTGGCATTGCACCGCACTTTTGGTTTCCCAAAGCAGGCCTGGCCGTGGGTTGGGTGTTCAAAAATGCATTGCCTACTAATGCTCCCTTGGCCAGCAAGAGGGGATCTACAACCCCCTGCCCCTCTCTGCCTGGTAGACTAACATGCTTCCATGCTACTGTAGTCCTCTAAGATCAGGTGCGTTTGCTTTGTAGTGCTCCCCAGTCATTTCTGTTACAAAAATACTTTCTGTACTGACATATGGTGCGTTGGCAAAGAAACTCGTATGAACCAGGACATTTCAGATGACAGTTCACATCTCACCTTTAGCTCAAGCTGCTATGCAGGGAATACTCCGGCAGCCTGAGGAAGGGAGCTGTACTACATGGTGTGCTCAGCAGGATTGGCAGGTCTCACCCCAAAATACTAGGTTTCACTGGCATCTGCCGTGGCGTGGTTATATATTTTTAAATCACTTTAATCAGTTTCCTCTTTGAGATATTTGTTTGCCGTTTTTTTCTGTGACAGATTAAATTTTCTTCTCTCATCAGAGCCATGCTAGTCAGAGATAGGCATGGAACTTAAATTATTTTTCCTTAAGGTCAAGTTAGGGGTGCTTGAATCGGGGACATGTGCTCATTTGGGGGGTCCTAAAAATCGAGGTCTATCTCTGTTCTGGAAAGCTCAATTTTAGGCAGCTTTTTCACAACTCCCAAAATCCCATAGTCTCCCAGCTATGTGTTTAAACACTTCACTGACTTTGGGCCTTGGAGAGCAGGGATAAATACCAAATTTTGGGTTGTCTCTCAACCCAAATTTTGACCATCCTGCAGATTGCAGTGCTTGGATTTTGTTATAAATGACAAAATTCAGGATAATGACAATGTTGGTGTGCACGTCTCAGCTGACTCACAGCACTGCTCCGCATTTGGATGTTTGATTGAAGCCCCGTCTCTAATTATAATGTCACAGGGACTGGCCAAGTGCAGTACCTCTGTCTGACGTTGTACACATTGTGTTGGACTGTGTGTTTTGTTCCAAACCTCTGCTGCTATTACATTGACAGCATTAGCTGTAGCGCAAGCTATGCAGGGATGATTTGGGGTTCTTGCAGTCATTTCTGAAGGCGTATGCGCTTTCACACTGCCCAGAGAGACTGAGTGGCAATGTTGTCTTGAAATGGGCTCCCTGTCTCTGTGGCAATATAATCATAGAATCATAGAATCATAGAATCATAGAATAGTTTGGGTTGGAAGGGACTTTCGAAGGTCATCTAGTCCAACCCCCCTGCAATGAGGGGTTGAGTAATCAACATCTATGGAACAGATGTATAGGGGGATGCTGGGAGGGTGTTGCTGGGGTTTTTTTGTTTGTTTTTTTTTTGCCTTGGAAGACTTAATTCTCTCCTTTCTAATCTGGGATCCTGCATGAGTTTGCTCATTGACCCCTTTATGGGCTTCAGTAGCTGCACCTCAGCTCTTCCACATTGCCGCTTTGCCAGCCTGTCTCTCCTCACATTCCCGGTGGCGTCTGGGCTCCTTCTGACCTTGGTCTCCTAATAGTCCTGGGCTAGCGCAGACTACCCAACTCACAGTCCTTGTTAAAGATTAAATGCCATCATTTTACAGCTCGGTTTCTTTTCCTATAGCCCTCCTTTTACAAGGCAGCTGACCCTTTGGTCTTTCTTCCTCTTGGTGTGCTGAAGATTCTTGATGCTGCCACAGTCCCCCTCCCTCCCCTTTTTAAGGCAGTCCTGTTCGTAAAGCAAGTGGCTCCCCCAGGAAAAAGAGAAGCTTCTTGGCATAAAGAGGAGCCTTCCCCGACAAGGTGCATGTATTATGTCCTTAGAAAACTTCCTCTTTCCATTAAAATATGTTATTGGAGATATCTGTGTATTTCTATTAGACATGAGTCCAAACCATGAGGCTGGATCCAAACTTAGTCAAACCATGAGGTTGCTTAAAGTTGGGAGTACGATCTCGATGTGTGCTTTTTGGCTTGAGCTGCTCTCCTGTTTGCATAGCATAACACAAAAAGCATCACTACGCGGTTGGGAAAGCTGCTGACACAACTAAGAAACCAAGTGGTAAAGACTTGTCATCAAAATCAACAAAGCTGAAGGCAAACGGGAACCTGGTGGCGTGAGTAATTGTGACCCCCTGCCCAGCCACACAGAGCAAACTTTCTCTTCTCAATAATCACCAGGTTTTATGAGAGAAAAAAATCAATTGCAGGTGAAGCACAGAGCAAAATTTCCCTGCATTCCTCTTACTTGGGAAAAAGAAAAAATCTCCTTCTTTGGACTTAGTCTGTGTACGTCTTTGCTGTGTACTGAGCTGCAAACAGTGACCTCTCATTTCATTAATTGACAAACACCATCCCCTAAACATTTCCAGGCACAGTCATTTTCTTTTCTCAGGTTTACTCAGTGGTTCTTACTGAGGTTTACATTTTTCCACGCATGTGCTGAGAATAAACTTGCCTTTACGATCTCATCTCTTGTGCTATGAGAAGTTTTGATAATGTAACTCATAAGCAACTTCATTTTCTGGGTCTTTCTTTTTTTGCAACTCTCCTGACTTCAGCTATTTACTCCTCCCTTTGCAGCAAACTGCCCTATTTCCCAAATACTGCAGGACTTTCTGAACTGCAGCATTTCATTCCATTTGTCTCTCTTTTTAAGGGGCTGATCTGTCTTAAAGAAATTTTCCTCAATTAAAAATAATTTTGCTGTGGTTTTACAGTCACCATGGTTCCCCCCCAAAAACCAAAAAAAAATCGCTGCAGACCTATATCTTCTCCTTCTCCCATGATTACGCTGGCGTAACGACACTGATGCCAATGGAATTATTCCTGTTTTACACCGGTATATATGACACCAAGGTCTGTAGGATGGGACATGCTCAACACCTTCACAAAATCATACCAGGGACTGGGCCAGAAGGGTAACTCCATCTATCAGAAGGGATCTCAAAGTGGTCTTTCATCTTCAATCTCTCAAACAGAGGAATATAATCATCCACCAGCAGCATGCAACAACCCCCAGGGTGAAATCTAGCAATACATTTCATCTGGAGAACAAGGCAAAAGCAGCACAACATTCCCTTTAGGAATGTAAGCAAGGAATACAGTGTCCAGCTGAAATTAGTGTTACTATTTGCCTCGTGGAAATGCTTGGGAAGCCCAGCCAAATTCAAGGCTCCAGTCTACTAGAGCAGCTGCAGTGAGGGCAGTCTCTGTTCCCCAGTGCTTGCAGTCCCAGTGACAAATAGCAATCAGACCGCGGGCCAGCAAGAAGTTGAGCCAGGCAGAACTAAAATATCCCTGTTGGAGTGCGGTCCCATGAGGCCAGTGTTATGTCTTACCAGAAACAAAGAGAAGAGCACATTTCCAGTCTCAAAGACTTCTCTGTCCCATTAAGGAAAACTTCAGACTACAATTAGAAAAAAAACAAGAAAAAGAGACGCAGACGCAGCGTGCCAGTTTGCATGCAAAATGCAGCCTAAAAAAAGAGGGCGTGCTCCCAGGAGAAGGCTGCTAGCACCCTCTTGGGCTGGTGGCTCCAGCTACCTCGCTCAGGAGGGTGGGAACGTGAGCCCAGAGAGAGGCCATCCCTCCCCCAAACCCAGAGCCGCTGGGTAAATATTGACTCGGAGTGAGGAGTATCTGAATCACTCCTTCCTGCCCTGCTGAGGTGTATCCCTCCACGCAGCGAGCATCCAAGCCCACCCCACACAGCCCAAAATATCAGACGGGAGTTGGTACCTGCGGTGATCAAAGGACACGGACTCAGACAGAGAGACAAGAGTGCCTCTGTTTGTGCACGGCTGACATGTTTGTTTGCTCTCCAAGTGGGCGAACGTCTCCTCCAGTTAGTTATTCAGGAGGATATGTGGTGGGAAGGGTGGGTAGGTAGAGGGACGAGGGACTGGGGAGCTCCTAGTGCTGTTCCTCCATCCTTGTCACGTCCATCGCACCCCAAATTCTCTGACTGCTGGTACACAGCTGATAAAGGTGTTGTGCCATACACAGTTAATGGTAAAGCAAGGGCCTGGGTTCACAAAATCTCTGCCCCAAGGTGCATTGAAGCAACAGTGAATTTGTGAGAAGGGGTAGGAAAAAGTCCAACTGTCTCAGTTGTCCAACTGTTGTCATAGTTGGATTCAACCATATAGTGAAATGATCTGGATCATATCCCTAGATTAATTCAGATCATAATCTAAGGATATTAAAGTTAAGCACAGAGAATACCTGGGAGTCAAGTGGTGGTGACCACTGACTGGAGCTGTGAGTGGGTGTCATGTACATTTGGGTGGCTACTGGCTAGTGTAATCGACCCGGATGTAGGGGAAGGCTGAGTTTACTGTTGCAGGCACAGGTCTGGGTTTCATTTCAAGTCTGCTACAGATTTCCTAACTGGGTCACTATGCCACATTTCTGTAACACAGAAATTATATGCTCCTCCTTCACCAAGCTGTCACAAGGCTCAAGGCTTGAAGGTTTCAAAACTGGTTGAAGATCTCCAAGAAGAAGGGCTGTGTAAGAAAGAGCGTATGCTATGGATCTCTTTATATATGCTACATTACCAAAAGCTCTGTATTTATATATCTCAAAACTGGGCGCTGGGTTACATTTTCATTCCCCAGTACAAAGGCAAATACATTCCAAACAAAGCAATGTTGTTTCAACAAAGCAACGGTTGAAATCTCTCCAGGGCTTCATTCTGTCTCATTTAGATCAGGCATAAGATCTTAAAGCAGAGTTTAGTGGTCGGCCGATCATGTTCCTCTGGGAAATGACAGAGTGGTAATTCAAAAAGGGTAGTGAAGTACAGCATTGTCTTGGTCTGCAGGACTATTCTTCAATAAAACCAGCGGCTCACCCGGCTTACAGGAGAACATTTTGTTCCAAAGGAGCTGTGGCTCTTCATTAAACAAAAGAATTCACCTCCGGCTAGACTTGGGTGTAAAATGAAAATGTGTTGGAGACAAAATGTCTTTGTGAAGACAGCATTTCCAAGATGCCTGCCACGATTGCCTGGGCATATCTAGCAGTTGAAATGAAAGTTAGGACGAAAGGTACGTCTCCAGGGCAACGAATCTGCATTTGTTAAAAATTTCTTTCAGGCTTAGGAGGTGGTTTCAGTCCAGGCCGGGAGCCCCAAGAGAGGATAAGCAGACTGGGTCCTGTCTGGCCGTGGGCTGGCACCCACTCTGCAGTGAGGACCCAGGTTCGATCACAAGTGAGTTGAATCTTTCAGGACTTTCCCGAAAGCCTTTCCTTAGAGTAAACAAATTCCCCCACATCTGGCACAGGAGACTGGGAAAGAATCCCAGGGTATCTAAATATAAAAAATTATGAGATATGCCTTCTCCCCTCCGACTCTCCCAACACACTCGGGAAAGTTCACAAACAGCAAAGATGCAGTAGGGTCATTCAGGGAAATAATTCATGTCCAGACTGGCATAACTCAGGTGTTCAGATATGGCTGTCTCCCACCCAGATTAACTCCGTAGGAAAGATATAGCCTATGTGGTTCCTCAGTGTATGAAGACAAGAAAAAGCACCTCAGACTGTGCAGTTTCAGGGGATTTTCGTTACAAGATTATTTTCCTAAAAATGGCACCGTCCCTCTGGGCGTGAAACATACTGAGAAATATATGAAAATTTAATAAATTCCATGAGTTAGTTCCTACTTTTCTTGCATACTTAAGGCAAAATCATTCCCTTGTCATCTTCAGATCACCTAGGGGGTCTTTATTGTACAGCCAAAGTGTCCACCTTTAGCTTGACAAGCAGGTTTTGGCCTGCGGACTCTTAGGCAGTGCAACAGCCAAGCTAATCTTGCAGAGACACTCTCTTGTGCTACGTCTAATCATGGCCTCCTACTCAACCTCTCCCTCTTTAACCCAATCATTGCTCACCAAGGAGGGCCAACAGCCTTGGTTCTCCTCAAGATGGGACAAGATGCTTCCTGCACTCTTTAAGTGCACTATTCCTCACTATTTAAGTACTGAGTTTCCAGAACTTGAGAAATGGTACAAGATAAGGACGGCTGGACCATTGGTCTGCTATGGTATAAAATTCTTATGTAGACTCTAAGGCTTAGCAGAAGCCTTGTGCTGTGGCAGTCAGATGGTAAATACCCAGGAAAACATATAGTTACTGTGTTTCAGTGAGAAACACTGCTGTGACAAGCCTTTGAGAGGGACAATTCCATCTAAAGCATAACACGGCAGAGGTTCAGGGTAACCCAACCAGGATGTAGTTTGTTTCATTAATCAGCCCAAGAAGAGCCATGCGGTGTCGGCAACAGAGGCCTGTCCACTGCTGGCTGAACAATGTTCTTGCTGGACATTCTGTAGGAACCTGAAATCTCATTGACTCATGTGTACTGAATTTCCAGACTTGACTCACTGGCTACTAAAACCATAAGATTGCATGGTGTGTCTCGTATTTTTCCTGGGAAAAAAGAGCAGGTTAATATAACTACATTTGGTTAAACAACATCTGAATCTGTTTTGAAACCTCTAGAGCATATATGTAAAGAAATTAAACTAATCTCAAACCAGCAAAGAAAAAAACCAAAAAGTCTGGAACTTCAGGATTTGTTTCTGTAATGTTCCTGGTTGCCTCAGACTTTGGACTAAAGGCAAAAGATAAACATCATCTGTCTTCTCTTTTGTGTCTTTTAGTACCTGCCGAATTTCATGTGATCACAGGCTTATTCTAGGGCCACGTGTGGCAGAAAATGCTATTGGGAAAGGTACAAAGACTAAATACACAGGTGGTTTCAGAGAAAATACTATCTGACTGATTAGTATCAAAAATTTGTTGTGCAAATGGAAAAACTTCTCACACAATGCAAAACTAACCTGAGAAACTTATTGCTATAGGAGTTAATCGAGAACAAAACCTTGCCAAAGAACAAGAAAAAAGAAAAGAAGAAAAAGAAAAGAAGAAACAGGAAAAATAAAAATAATAAAAAAGGATGGGATGTTTACAAGGCTAATAAGAACATAATAGGGACATTTAGAAACACAATAGTACTTATTAAGGAAAGAAAACAAGACTCTCAGAAGAATTAAACATGTTGGAAATGCTATCTGCTTCAAGACAGGAAAAACCTTTTGGTGTAGCTAATGGCCAGATTCAAAGAGGTAATTAAGCACCAGCTCTATTTTCAGTTGTAGTCCATACAGATGCAGTCCATTTTGAGCCTGATCTTAAATTAAATTTGTTGGCCTACATTGTATAAAAGGTGATCGTAGACAGTGGAAACATCTGTCCTGGGCCAAAAACCTGATTCATTAATGGAATGTCAAGAAAATTTCCTACAGCAGACAATGGCATAACTGTTACTGAAGACTTTTTGATATCTTCCTTTGAGGCAGCATTTGCTGACCATTGACAGAAGCAAAACACAAGACAAAATGGACAAAGTGGTCTGATCAATTATAATGCTTTCTTCTCCTTACTGTTTCTTTTTGGCTATCTGGAAGTAGCTGTCAGTCTTATTTTAGTTTCAGAGGACTTAAACGCTCTCTCCAGCCACTTCTGCATCCTCAGTAAGTTTCTAGGAAGGGAAGCACATGTGGGTGGAGAAGAGAAGATGTCCTTGCATGGTTACAGGGAGGGCTGGGCTGGAAGTCTCCTTAAACACAACAGATTTTCCTGCTGTGCCTTATTTCTGTGTTGCAAAGGGGAGGGAAAAAAGGCTTCCCCCATTTAAGAAGATGCATTAATAGAGGAGTAGGGTAAAGGAACCGTCAGAGGGCTGCATTGGCAATGTCAGTTGATGGGGAAGATGAAAGTGGCCTTTGCTCCTGGCTCCATTGTGGACTTCTGTCAAGGCATTTAATTTTTCATGTGTTTCAGTCTGGCCCCCATAAAGTGCAGC
Source organism: Pygoscelis adeliae (assembly GCF_000699105.1). Classification (NCBI taxonomy): domain Eukaryota; kingdom Metazoa; phylum Chordata; class Aves; order Sphenisciformes; family Spheniscidae; genus Pygoscelis; species Pygoscelis adeliae. The sequence continues at coordinate 4,663,523 of NW_008824359.1, read as the reverse complement.
CAGTGTGAGACTCGTCTGTGCAGTGCTTTGAGCACAGCGGGAAAAATGTGTTAGGCAATGAAAATTGTCATGAAGAATTGCCTGCTGCCCAACAATATTACCTCGCCAACATGCCTACCTCCTCTTTTCCTGTTCCTTTTCCACACCGAGATGTAGGGGCATCCTCAGGGACTCTTCTTTTGTGAAAATAACAGGAACTGCTGAGCACTTCAAAAAGTCTGGCTTTGTCCCATAGGTGTCAAAGAAGGACCTCAGGTTCTTGGAAAATCTGGTCCCAAATGAGTGTAAAAATGCACATTTTGTCAGGAAGTGAATAAAATCTCACTGAAATTAAGCCAGGGACAAAGATGAAAAAGCAGATGGCCCATGACAAACTGTGAGAACAAATTTGTTCGCATGACATGGAAGTAAGTATGTACTCATAACAGACTATTACTCAAGAAATTTTGAAAGAGCACAAGTCCACAGGAGTCATAATGTGATTAGTCACATAAAGTCCAGTCCAGCTAGGCCTGGTGTATTGTACCTGAAAGAAGAGAAACAAACCCCAAACCAGACCACAATTAAAAGGAAAAAAAAAAAAAATAATAATTCCAAAGATGCACAAGTCTCTGCATCATGAAGTCGGAAAAACTCGTAAGCAAATTAAAATCTGTAGAGTGGCTTGTGGATTGCTATTAGGCTGCTCAAAGAGCAGGAGGCCAGAGGAAGGAGCCTTGCTGAAGTGACTCAGCCAGTAGGTTTTTAATGTGACAGCACAGAGACAGAGTTCAGGTATTTTTGGTGAAACGTCTTGGACTCTGGGACAGACTTGGCCACATGCCCCATTACAGCATGGTTCTGGTAATCTACAATTATTTCCAAAATCTTTTTTTTTTTTTAATTGTGTGAGTGACGGGTGAGATTGAATTTGAAAATTAGAGGAATAGGGCTGATTTTGAACACTGTGATCTACTGATGTGGTTTTTCAAATTAATATTTTGTACAAGACTCTTGATCCCAAAGATGGACTTTGTCCGTGCAAAAGCAGTACCGCCCTTGCTTACGCAAACGTTGCTATTGGACTTTCATTTACCACAAGCTGTTAGGACTTCAGTTTCACTTCTTACCAGAAAGAGGAGGCGGGCATATATTTAGACTTTCTTGGGAAGCAGCTGCAAAACGAAGTGGGAGTGCGTGCACGCACTCGGTCTCACAGGCACACATGCAGACGCTGCTAGCTTTAGAGCAACTTCACAAACCTGAGCAGAAAGGACAGTGCACAAAGGCCTCCTGCAGGTTACTGTGTCATCGAAGGGACTGCATTACTCATTTCAACATCTTAATGTCCTTACCATTGAAATAGGTTGGTTGTTCAGTGCTGACTCACTTGAAAGATTATCACCACCTGAACGACCGGCTCATTTCTTGAAGCACTCTAGGGGCCTAAGTCTCTACTTTCTTGCACCTTAAACCTTATCTCCATGGTTTTATGCCTTCCATGGGAACACAGAGGCAGCAATACCCATCTATTATTCTGATTTGATAGGAAATTACTTGCTACATCTATATATAAAGTGAGGAAACCAGCTCACCCAACTTAGCCATTTAGAAATTGGTCAACCCATCTGATAGTTGACTTAGTCCTACAAGAAGTGTTGGAAGGGGAGGGACACTCCACAGCATGATCCTCCCACCCTTCTTAGGGACCTGATAGCTTGGGATGGCTTATCCCCAGAGGTGCTTCTTTCTTTGCTGAAGCCCAGACGACTGCCTTGCACTAGATGCCAGCTAAATGGCTAATGTTAGATGAGCTGAATCCCATGCAGTGTGCTAGCCAGCGGAAAGTCATGCCCCTGCTTTTCCCTCAAGGTTTCTCCTTCACAGACCTTTCCCTTGTTAGCTGACAAAAGACTAAGAAATCAGAGTTTGCAGCAATTTGGCTGCAAGGCAGATAAAATCAGTCAAACAAAAGCAGCTAAGACAGCCAAGACTGCCTGAAAAGTTAAATGTATGCTCTTCTCATACAGGTGAATGCATTTAAAATAACTTTAGTTTCCCCATTCTCACAGGGCAGCCCATTAATCTTTTGGTAACATCCATCATCACGGGCAGGCAATGTACCAGGAAATCATCTCCTAGAGGTGCTCCTCTGCTCTCTCTCATTGCTGTATCACCTGGCCTACTTACAGTCCTGTGAGTTTTTAACACCCCAAGGTCCTCTCAGACTTGGCAGCACAGAAGTATTCCCTATTACTTGTAAATAGGTAACACAAAGATATGCAACCACTTTCTCTTTGGGAGATCTGTAGTAGATCAGGAGGATAGTAAATGTTAGGCATCCAGTGTTTCTAAGCTGGGCACCCATCTTATTTTTATGCACCTGGTATAGGATTTCTCTTTTGAAATGTAGGCGTTTTCAGTGTATGGCATCCACATCTGAGTTAGTTATCCTACGTTATCCCCAGCAAAGAGATGAGGACATATATTTCTCATTCTAGCGATAAAGAGGTGATGCTAGACCTATTTAATCCAATGGCTGTGAAGAAAGGCTAGGGAATTAGATAAGATGTAGGTATCTATACTGTAGACTGCTAAAGCTAAAGGTGACATGAATCCCATCTCAGTAAACCAGTTCTCCTAAAGGATGAGGCCAAGTTCCCTATGCACTCAGTAGAAAGAAGTAAGTGACTCTGAGTCTGTTCAGAGAGATACAGCCTATGTGTCTAAGCCTTCCCTTTGGGGGCTTTCCCTCTATATACAACATAGAAAATGCAGGTGCTTTCAGGGAATTTCTTCACTAGGCACTTACAGTTCAGTTGTTTAGATTAATTCAATCCCAACCCAGGTTTTCTGAGTCCTCGATTAACTTTCCTAACTGGTGAAATAAGTTTTATTCTAAGCTAGAAGCCTACCTTGAACAGTCAGTCTTTGCATGTAGAAGTACACTATAGTACCTACCCATCTTCTGTAGACTGGGTGTACTGGAGGATGCTAAATGACCATGCACAGGTGAGTGTTTGTGTTTAGGGAAGGTCACTGTACTTGTCTGAGCACTTGTCTTCGACATCTCTGTTCTCTGCAGGCATCCATCCAACCCCACTTAGCTACAGCTCTGGCTAGATGCAGATCTAACACCCCCAGGAATGAGTGTGCACCTGGATGCTCCAGTTAAGAAGACTGTCTTTCTGCTGGGGCTGTACAAAAAAGTGAAAAAAAGCAAGCACTAGAGTTGTGATGAGTTGCAACATTCAAATAAAACAAACTTAGGGAGGAAGGAAATAAATAGAATCATCCTGTTGTATATGATAAGCAACTAGTAGCTTGCTCCACGCTTCATCGTGCTTAGGACTTCCATATTCCTGGACTTTCTCAAACATGCCCTAGCAATTTTGTCCTTGGAGAAAAAATTATTGACCCTAGCTGATCCTGCTTTGAGCAGGGGTTTGGACTAGACGGTGTCCAGAGCTCGCTTCCAACCTCAGCAATTCTGTGATTCTGCAATTTTCATCATCAGTTTGGGTCTTTGGATATTGAGCAGTTGGGGCAGATCCTGTCCAGGCAAGCAGTCGCTCTGGGTGCGCAGACTGCACTATGTCAGCTGTGCACATACCCGGCTGTTGATCTGAGCGGTGCAACAGCCTCCACATGTCCTGGTTACACCAGGACCCCTGCACGGGTGCCCAGACGCCCATGTGGAATTTCTTAGATGGAAGTATGGGAGCCTGAGCAAGCTGAGCAAGATGTCTTTAAAAGGCTGCATGGCATAAATAAATCTTAAAGGGGGATTAGGGACATGACAAAGCTGTGGCTTCTGATAGGGAAGCCATGCTGTTTGGAAAGATCGCAGCTAAAAGAAGAGCCTTTGGTGACCAGATTTTTGTCTCTATATTTGTCCATATTAGTTACTACTCCTTTTATTTTAACCCCAATTATTCTTTAACCATTTAAGAATCATTTGTGAGAGTTGTCACAGTGCTAAACCAGATTACCTCAAGGTTTGTTGAGCTTCCTCTGCTCTCCAAGTTATGGAAAAACATTACACTTAATTTGGCTTGTTTGGCTGGTGTGGACAGGGATTAGCCATGCTATAAATGGACCATAAACACTGTTCTGGTTAACACTACGATTGAGCCAAACCTGAATCTTTCATCTCACCCTTTGCAAACTTTGGTGGTTTGGATGGAAATGGAACCTGGACTTGAACTGTGCTTTATTTTTGTTTTTGTTTTGAAAAACCAAAACCCAGTCAATAACACTTTGAAAACCCAACATCCAGCATCCTCAGTCCACCTCTAGTGAACAGGGATCGAGTGCCTGTGTAGGCAGGGACCTTGTGTTGGGAAGAAAGCCAATACACAAAGGAAGGAAACTGTTTCAAGGAACTTGTAGTAACTTTCCATAAAAAATCTCAGGGACATAAGGGCATGCCGAATTTTGTGTCATAATCCCCTCCAACCAACATGTGTGTTTGGTTAGGGAAAACATGGTGGTCCCATGTGGAATAAAGATGGACTTTTGTTGGCTGCATGTCCAATTGGTTTGGTGTTAGAAATGACAGGGAAAAGCCTCCATTTGCTTTTGACTTACAGTTCCAGTTTGCTATCTGGAATACCAAACCAGCCAGTAATGAAAATGGATTTCTTACATCAGATTTTTTAGATGCCAGAAATAATAATGGTATGGTGTTAACACTTAAGTACTTGGCTTTCTCTAGGTTGTCTTAACCTAGATAAATCTATTAATTTGTGTCTTTGTATCCACAGCAGTGCCTTAAAATTTGCACTTAATTGCAACAGAAGTAGTTTTAAAATCCATCTGTCTTACACTGACCATTCCTGTAGCATCTCACCACCTTCTGCATAATGTGTTCCCAATGCTAAAATAAAGATCTACGATGTGGTATAGTAATTCCGCTTATGCAGATCTTCGAGGGTGTTGAAAGGCTAAAATTTCCTATTATAATTCTGGCTTTCAGAATTATTATAAAAATAAGATCATCCTTACTGTACAGTATTTACCAACTGGGCACAGTGGGTAGAGCACCTTGGACCATAGCATGGCTCTCCAAGTCTTTGCATATCCCCCAGAGGCTGCTTTATCATCCTACACTGTATATGTTGGACTCAGTCCAAGCAAGCATGTTTCTAGTGACTTTAGTGGACATTGGACGAGGTCCACTGAACTGCTTGCAAGATGGCATAGGTGTCAAGCTGGGATGCCCAGTGTCAACAATTTCTTTCTGTCTCTTCTTTGTTGATTTCCATAGCTCAAGCTGCTAAATATCTACAGACAGGGATCTACATCTAAGTTTAATTGTGTGAACTCTGTCATGCTTCCACACAAAAGTAAAATTATTGAAGAGTTTAAGCCACCAACTAGCTCTTACTATTTCTGGTGTTGACCTGTCTGTTCAAACCAGAATGATGAAAACTGGGACCCTCTATGAAGCAGCAATTAACTTTGGCTCAAGCAGAAGCCGTCCAGCCCTCACATCTCCACGGGAGATCTGAGTCAGGTAGGACATTACCATCGTTCCATGGCTGGCCAGGAAAGCACAGTAGGTAATTCACCAGCTAATGCATATCTATGAGACGTCAACCAGAAAAATGTTAAGGCCTGTCCACAGGCTTTATGAAGAATGAGAGTGGAAGGATAATTTAGATTTATAATGTTAAGTTGCATGTTTACCTACAGTAGGCTCTTGTCTTTGAGTATGTCTGTTCTTTTCTAATTGGCCTACAGAGAGTATCACTACCAGCTGATGAAGTTCCCCCTTTCATCAAAAAGGCCTAGCGCCACTGAAGTGACAGCAAGCAACAGTCCCTGTATGTAAGTACACGTGTGAATCAAGGCTCATGATGTTTCTTCCTTGCAGACTCAGACCCTTGCACGCCTGATGCTCCACCTGCTGCCACTTCACCACCAACCTCTGAAGAACCTGGACTTTTCACAGCTCCAGCATCGCCCTCCTCTTCCTCTGACGCTGGTACTGCATCATTTTCACCACCTTTACCTGCCTGTGTTGCAGCCTTACATCCCAAACCGCCTCCTATTCCACCATCAACATCAGCTTCTGCTGCCACAGTTCACCCTGGACTCCCTTCTCTTCCTGCACCACCTGCCTCTACTCCATCCCTGCACCCTGGCCTTTATTTGCCAGTAGTCCCACCCGGCAGTGCCACCCACCTCATCAACTGGCTGCCCTTCCTCGCTTCTGCAACGCTTGCCACCATTCGAGGGAAGGAGGAAGACCATCCACCCATAAGAACGGGCTCCCTGGAAGGCATGAAGCGCTGCAGCAGCACACCCCCACACCCCTCCCATGATGGAAATCCCCAGGCCGCACCCATGGGAGACAGGGCTCCGGGGGCTGCTTCCTCACCACCGGCTGCCCACGCCATGCCCCCAAGCTCCGAGCAGGCATCGGTGAACGTAAGTGACATCCTGGCAGAGCTGCGGACGATGAACAGCCATCTCTCTGTCATCGCCCGAGCCCTGACGCAGCTGGCGTCGTCGCTGGCACCGCAGCAGGATGCGCGTGGCACCCCACCTCCTTAGCGCGGGGCTCCGCTCACAGGGGCTGGCGTTGACCGGGGACAGCCCACGGTGGAGGTAGGGTGGAGGAAAGGGACCCTACCCAAACCCGCCCGTACCATCTGTGCCAGTTCACTGTGCTCTCTGACACTGACCATGTCTCCCCAGTGGGTTTTTCTATTTGTTTATTTCCTCCTCATAAATGGCTGCATATATTAAAAAATAGTTTTGTGGTCTTGTTAATAAAATTGTTTATATATTTCTTGCATTCCTTTCAGATGTGCTTGCTCCCCTCCTCTCACCCATTAACCACACGAGCACTGGTAGGAATCGGTGAGGTCTCGCACAGTGAATACAGAGAATCTGAAGCAGTGAGAAGTTACCCATGACAAAATGCTTGGGGAGGTGACAAAACCCCTCTGAGCAACGTGGGGGGACACAGACAGGAAAGAACACAATAAAACTCTGAAAAATCTTCCTATTTCTCTCCATCCACGCTGCATGGCATGGCTCCGTTGAAGTTGGAGCACTTCCCGGTGCACTAAATCTCAGGGATAATTGCGATTACCGATGCAGGTAAGGGCCATGATAAATTGTTCAAAATACAATGCAGGGTAGTTGTCTAAGCAGTACTTGGTCTGCAGAGCTACCAAACAGCCTCATCAACCTCTTGTCCTCCGAGAGAGCATGAACCGAAGGCAGCGCAGTGCTTAGCTGGAGTGCGTCTGGTTTTTCTGCCAGTGGTGCCTGGGGTTCTTCAAGGGCACAAATAGGCCAAGCTAATTTACAGCAATTAGCCAGGCACACACGGATAGATCCCAACATTTCACCATCTTTTCCCTATTGCTAATCTGCAGTGGCTTGCCTAAAGGTGGCATTGAAGACGTGAAACCTCAAACAATCCTCTTTGTGGATGTGGAAAGAGCTCTTGGGCACAAATCCATGACTCGCCCCTCCGAGATGTGTGACCTGAAAAGCAGCTGGTGAGGTACCCTTGGACGCTGACTGGCCTGGCAGAGGCACCAGAGCTGGGAGCCGAAGGTCAGGATGTGCTCAGCACTCTGGAATAGCCCCAGGAAAGACGACTCACAGCTCTTGCAGAGCCATTTTGTGCATCTCGGCCACAGTTTGCTCATAGAGCAAATAACCATCAGTCAAAATAAGATGTTTTCCCAAAGGTGGGCCAAGCACAGGGCCAGCGGAGGCTGAGCCAGGCTACATGGCTGCTCTGTCTTTCATTCCAATGAATTAAAATGAAAGAAATCTTCGTGGCAAACAAGAGGAAAGGCAGGCCTCTGTGAAGTTTGGTATGATCTCGCCTTAATTTAGCCGCGCAGCCCTCAGATATCAGGATCTGAGGCCATCTCTAGGAAAAACCCAGGCAAACAGACAGATCACTAGATAAGATTAAAGAGGAAGTATTCTGTCTATTTGCAAATATTTCTGTTACAGATGAGCCTAAGCCACAAAGATTGAATGAATATACAAACTTCCCCAAAGCTCAGGTGTATTTGAATTTGAGGTTTTGGTTACTGTATATATATTTATATATAAACCTATCCATATTTTTGAGTCTGTGCCTGAAAGACAAAGCAACTGCCCTGTTCTTTTTTTTCTAGGGCTGATCAGGCTCTGATGTGTTTAGCAAAAAAGGTGAAAAGAAAGACATTTCATAGATGGCCTTCACTACCTTTTAGTTTTGTGTGTTTCAACAAAAGGAGATAAAAAGAGAGTCTTAAAAACAGTTTGGCTTTTGATTTGGCTATTGTAGTTTCCATAGACTAAAAAAGCCCGAGTAAAGAAACGTTTATCACTTTTCTTCCTTTCATTAGGAAAAATAGGACAGGAAAGAAAGGGGAAAGCTCTATGGTTTAAAAAAAATAAAAGGAATATTTTTCATTTTTACCCATCTTTCCCTCTTTCAATTTAACATAGTAGTAAATAAATAGCATATTCTCCCACTCTTGGTAACTTTACTTGATTTATCCTTTTGTTTTTGAATAGTAACCTTCTGTGGCCTAATACTGATGAAAATCTCAGCAGAATTGAGCAAGACACACAACCATATTCGTCTGTACAGATAACTTTAGAAAATCCTACTGTGCAGCTGCTGATGATGTATCAACCAAGTTTAGAGCTGGCTTCATTTAAGGGTCTAAGGGATTTGAGAATAGTTTATATGGCATGCAAATCCAGAAAAAGCCTGAAAAAGTTGCCTGTAGCATTAGATATTCAGCTGCGAAGGCAATGCTCTTCTTTCTCAAAGATGCCACGAATGTGATCCAGCTGGCAGGGAGGGCAAAGCGCTATTCCTGAGCCTCTTCCTAAAGGAACGAGATTTCTGTGGTCCCACAGCCAAAGATATTAGATGCTAAACACCCTTGCAGTCTAGACTCCAAGCTGTCTGGTCATGCGGCATCCTGACAACAAAGCAGGACCAGAGCCTGTAGCCAGAACTAGCAACTTTCAGATTGACTTGGTAACCACTGCTGGCTCTCACATGGGTGCAGCAACTGGCTCCAGAGCTGACAAGACAGACAGAGGCTGTCTGTGGGTAGGGTCCAGCTGAAGCAAGCACGTCAGTCCCGACCGACCCGAGCCAGCCTGAGCCCGGCCAAGGCTCTGCTAATGCTATGGCCACAGGGTCCACTTCTGCAAATTCTCACGCAGGGTTTGTGTGCAGCCCATGCTGAGCTCTGTTAGCAGCGCCTGAGCCAGCTGGTTAAAACCCAGCTCAGGTATGCCTGGGCAGCCCCATCATGGCACAAAAGGGCCTCACTACTATGCAAAGAGGGGTCCTGCCCATGGGCGTCTCATTCAATAATGTGCATTATTCTCTACTCAGCGCATTCAATAGACTCATGTCCCTTAGGAATTCTATTACTCCTTCAACTTAATGAAACCACTTAAGTACTGCAAGAAACGTGTGGCTGCTCAGACTGCATCACTTTGATGGCAAGAAGGCTGCCTCTGTCTCAGGTTTTGTTTGCTCTCCTTGGCTTTCACCTGCAACCATCCAGATTTGGCTTGGCGCTGCCAGCCCCACTGCCACTTTCTGATTTCTTAGCAGCATTACTCGCATTGCTGAGCCACTGCTGCACGCATGGTACTCTGCTGGTTGAAAGCTGGAGTACAGCTCACAAATAAGTCTCCTAAAGCATCTGAAGCTGGCAGCAGAGCAGCTGAAGAAGGACAGAAACGCCGGTGCAGCTGGCACCATCCCTGCACCGTGTCCCCGCAGTCTCCCAGCACCTGCAGAGATAACATGTCCAGACTCCTCTGATGCAACAGAGCCTCATAACCCAAGGCAAACAGTTCAAGAGACTTTCTTCTCTAAATTATTCCTTTTGATTCAACTCAGAGAGTGAGAGACTGAAAGTTATAATGTCTTGGTGCGTGTTCAAAGTCCTGTGTAGAAATAACCTCATGGGCTCACACTCCAGTTGCTGTTAAATTATTAAAAATCCCCTGCTGGCCTTCTCTCTCGGGACATCTTCAGTCTCTCCTTCTTCCTCCTCTTCTACAGCCTTGTTATTTGCAAAGGCAGCAATTTATGGGACAAGATTAATTTTATAATTGACAGATGCTTCTCTGGATTTCAACTAAAAAAGTCTGAAACACTCCGGATGAGCAAAACTTAAAGGCTAGAGGCCAGGTTGTTATTCTTAGAGTCACCATGGGTGATCATCACACCCCCTTCTGGCTCCACCATCAAAATCCTAAACACACCAATCTCATGTTTCACAGCTGCTTTATAAACAAATATTGAGTGTGGGTTTCAAGTCACCACACCTTAATTATCTAAAAATTGGTTTTCTAGGTTCCTCTACAGCTATGGGGAGGCAAGGGCTTTCAGCGTGTGATTGATTGTAGCCTAAGAAAGGTATTTAAATTGAGTAGGAAGGCAGTTGACTTCTAGCAGTGTCCATCCCTCTCCCCTGACTATAGACAACTAGTTTAAGCCAGATGCTTAACTTCTAGTTGGATGGAGGTAAATGAAATGAATCCTCTTGTTTGGTAATTACGGCTCATTTCAAACTGGTGAAGCATCAATATATCACATTTATTTGAGCCCTGATATATGTGTGAGGAGCTGGAAGAGGCAAATGGGAGCTCAGGAGAATAGGACTGGCAGTAAAACTGGAACCCCCTGCAAAATATCCAGCTCCAGCCCCAGGCCAGGAATTATCCTGCACCAGGAGAGCACCCAGAGGGATACCCAGGTCATTCCCTTCTCCCAGAGATTTAACTCCTCAGGATGTGGAACTGGAAGCTAAACAACTTCATGGGATTTGAGTCATGTACTCAGTGTCTG
>NW_008824359.1:4647930-4652636 GCF_000699105.1 Pygoscelis adeliae | reverse complement strand
AGGCAGCAGGCTGTACAATATTGTATTAGACTGCAACTCAAGAAGGTGGGAGAAATCACAGGTTTACCCAGGAGGAATTGGAAGCCGGGTGGTTTTTCACTTTGTTTTCTCTAGCGCACATTGTTTTTCCAATGTTTGTACACACATTCACTGCAACGACACTCAAATCGCCCAGTAAAAATAGTTTATAAAGAAGCATTGCTAGGGAGCGCATTCCTTTGCATTAGCCCAGCTGCAAGCTGGCAGCACGCAGAGCCCGGGAGTGAGCTCCCTCCTACAGACAAGATGGTTATTCAGCATAGCTCTGCCTGGGAAGCATAAAGCAGGTACCCTCTGCCAGATGCCCCTGTGGACATCCATCTCTGCCGACAAAGCCATACAGCCAATGTGCCTCCAGCTGCCTCCCAGACCTTTCACTACAGCATTTTGCAGATTTCTTTGGGTTTCTGTTCAATTTATTTCCGTCCGTGAGCAATTAGCCAGGACACCTGTGTCAGGATGTTGGTTGCACCCAAAACCACAAGGTTATATCGCGAGCCCACAGCTGCCAGCTTGGTAAGAGATGCTCTTTGGATGTCATGGGGCAGCAGATAATAAGCCACCAGTGTGGGCAAGGATACCCTGTGGACGCGGCTATCCCTGTCCCAGGGCACAGCGGTCGTGCTGATGCATGGCTGTGCTTGGGAGGGGGGTAACTCTGAGTCACCCTGCCAGCAGCTGAAGACACACACTTCATACCCATCCCATGGGCTGGGAAACCCTCTGCTCACGTAACTCACAGCATGCAAGAGAAATACAGAGTCTGTCCGGCCCCAGCTGGGTTTGGAGACCACTGCGCCAGAGAAACACCGAGGCAGGCAGCACCACTCCCAAATTGCACAGGAACTGAATGAGCCTGAACACAGGGGCTTTCCCAACCCATGGCTGAGCTGGGAGACCTTGCTCTCACATGACTCCACGTGCGAGTTAAAAGGCACAATATTTTGTTCTTGCTCGGATGCTTCTGGTCGTCCCCCAGATGGAATTTTCTTTCCCTTTGACAGACACTGAAGCTCTGTTCTTAACTTAGCCATGAAGAGTTAGGCTGTAAGATGCAAGGCAATTAGTACTGGTCTTAAAGGAAATAAAGACGACATACTCTGGGCCAGGTTTTCAGATGATGTGAATGGATGAGACTCTGTCCTTTCTCCTGGGTGTGTCCATCCGCTCCTGCATAATCCTGAGTGCTCTCTGCCCCCATTTGTTTTACACCTAAGTTGTACATTTTCAGAGCAACGACTATGTTTTTGTTCTGCTATCGTGCAAAGTTTAGCATGGAAGGGGATTTTAAACACCATAAGAGCACAAGTAATTATTAATAGCAAGCGATATCATGAAACCGAAATCTTCCTCTCAACAAAGAGGAATTCAGTAATGTAGAAGTTGAAGACAGAAAAGTATACCACAACCTCTTGCTGGATTTTGCTGCAGACTCTCTCTAAAATAAGCTGGGCAGGAACAGTTACTTCTCACTACTGCTTTTGCTTGTGGAAGTGGTTCCCAGACACTTGCTGTACATCATATAATGTTGACATCTGATTTGATCCACATCGTTCCCATCTACCACTCAGTCTGGATTTCCCATTTTTCTTGAACTTTGGCTGAAATCTCATTTTATTCAGAGACAGATCTTATTGGAACAGCATTCATGAAGAGCTTTACTGCTTATAACTGTCACTCAAAACATATTTTGAACAGAAAAATGTGGATCTGCACCAGCTGAAGCACTTGGTGATTCATGGAGATGGCAACAATTGTTTTTGTCACAAAACAAAAATAAGAGGCCCCTGAAAAATGTCTGAAAAATGCAAAGAATGTTTCTATTTCTTAATATTTATTTTATTAAAGATATTAAAACCATGCCACTACTTCAAGAATTAATTGAAGCATTTTGTTTCCTCTGCATTCCTACTTCATCCATTTCCTCAAAATTTTTTGACAGTATTTATTTTGGGTCAATAGAAAATGACATTTCTTCTCCCCATCAGCAGAATCAAAGCATCAGATACTTATGTGGCTCTGCTAGGAGAATACACTGAACTCTTAGGTTAACTTGGCTATCTGTGAGCTGAGATCCAAACCCCACAGTTTCTTCCAGATTCTCCAAAGTAGTGAAAGTGTTGGTGACAGCAGTCCGGTGTCCCACGGTCCATGATACGTCACCAGTGAAGTGGTATATGGCTCTGTTCCCTAACCTTGATTGGAAAGGGAATTCACAGGCCTTTAGGTGATATAAATTTCCATGGGACTTTGAGCTTTGATTGACCAGCCAGAGCAATTTGATCTGTTCCAGATGGGACCTGACCCCATGTGTTTTAGCAAATGGTGGTAGAAGTTGGACTTTTCAAGCTATGCCAACCGACATGTGATAAAAGCTTCCAGGGGCTTATTCATTTCTTCCGTATAAAATAAGGCAATTTGCACATTTTATGTTAATTCTATATTGACTATCACTCTCAGGAGGTAAGGATGTCATTATTTTTTAAACACACAGGGTTTTACTCGATCAGACTCATTTGTTTCCCCTGATGGAAGAAAAGGGCCTGAGGTGGAGAGAAGTTAAGAGCTGACTAGGAGGTTTTAACTGAAGTAGTGGGATGAATGTGAGCCAAGGAAAATTTAGGCTGCACATCAGGAAAATTTTCCTAACAACGAGGTCTATTACTACATGGAATGGTCCCCCCAGGGAAAAGGGGGAAGCTGACTAGACAAAGCAATGAAGAACACATTGTAGGGAGCAACCTTTAAACAGTTGGGGAATGGACCAAGTGACCTAAGCGCATTTTCCATCTCTAATTTCTCTGACTCAACCATTACAAGGGTACACTGTAGAGTATATGACTCCTGTGCTCTGCCACATCAGTACTGCTTTGGGAAGACTTCCCACAAAGCCAGTCCTCGGGATGCAAAAGACACCAGTGCTCTGACCTCCAGGCCTCTTCACTGGGGTTTACCAGGCATAGGCTGCTCTTGCTGGACCTTTGGCTGCCTATGGCACTCACCCAGGGGCCACAGGGTGCATGAACTCAGGTCATTTTTGACTGGACATTTTTCATTCTTCAGCTTTGCTTTTCTTCGCAGTTTTTCCCTAACTTCATTAACAAAGCTTTTCATGTTCAGAAACCCCTAAGTTGCTATCACACTTCTCTCTAAGAGAATCAGTTTAAGTTTGCTTGGCCACAGCTTTAGAGGCAAACTCAAGCTACACAGAAACCTGGCGCAGAGGTGGATTTTCTCAGCATCTGGTGATGCCCGTGTGACAGCTAACACATTAGCAGACGCCCAGGATCGAACCAGAAGACTTTAGAGCAAAAAGCTGAACTTAAGATGCCAAAACAGCTTACAATGCAACTGTCATGCACTCATTTTCCCTATTGAATTGGACTGGACAAGCCAAGGAACAGATGCATGCTGTCAAAGGCTTTACTTCAGTCAAAGCAAATGTGACTCCCTAGCAATGAGGACAAGTTATTATTCTGATTCTCGAATCTTGTATATTTAAACATCAGGGGCCTTCTGATAGAGTTCTTCAAAGGTTTTATGAAAAACTTCTTTAAAAAAAAGTTGATTCACTAACAGCTAAAATTTTCTGCGGGAAAGGCCAGTTTCATCATATTTCTCAAGGAAAGTTCACCCAAAATTTTGAAGTGATCATACTCCAAATGGCATCTTTTGGCATTTTTTAAAAAAAAAAATCATGGATTTTTTTTGTTTGGTTTTGTTTAAAAGCAGGTTTTCTTTTCAAACTTTAACTAATGAAAGTAAAACAAAAAGCACTCCTGCTATAATTTAGAGACAGAACTTTTTTTTCTTTTTTTTCTCTTCTCAGAAAAATGGTTTAATATGCCCAACTACAGTGAACTTTGTGTGTGAGTATTTTTAACACCTTTCAAGAAAAAAAAAATCTTCAAAATATCAACATTTCCATAGAAGAGAAAAATACATCCCTCTGGCTTATTTATTGTCTGAGCAAGAATTGCTTGAAAATATAAGCAAGATAATGAAGGGCCTTTTCTGCTGTGCCTGTGCTGGAAAATCTGTATTTATTCTTAGTTTAAATCTGGCCCTGAAAACACATGTTTTGAAAAAATGATAGGTATGTTATAGGACAAATTCAGTACCATGAATAAGGCTGGAGGAGCTGTGTAAATTTCTGACATAAATTTCATTTGTGCAAGTTGGATTCAGTTTTTCTTTTCGGCAGCCTTCAGCAGTGTTTAGCTCTGTAATCTCGATTCACATCTATTTCTTCTATGCGCTAGGTGCATGCATGAATGCACTGACATCTAACAATGAAAAAGCAGCTTCATGGAAGAGAGGAAGCAGACCAGCTCTATAGTCAGTGAAAGCTGACTGCAGACCATAAAAAATAGGTATGTGAATGCAAAGAAGAAATAGCTGAAAAAGGCTTCCAGAAAAAGCGATTACTTCTACATGTTAAAGAAAAAAAAGCTAACTCAGCAATTAATAAGTAATGACTTTAGAAAACACACTGGGACAAGACAGGACAAATATCACTTACAGGGGAAAAAATGTCCATGTCAGTAACACCTCTATCAACACCACTTTCGTTTTAGCAGTTCCTGTCTAGCCAGGAACTAATTTCTTTACAGTTACTGAAGCAGAGTAACCACAAATCAAACAGTAGGAAAATGATAACCTGCTGA
>NW_008824359.1:4646032-4647855 GCF_000699105.1 Pygoscelis adeliae | reverse complement strand
TTGAGTGGGTTTGGTGACATCTGAACTATGCTTAGACAGTTGTGAAATGTCTAATGTGGGTCAGTCAATCAGGCTTTGCCCCTGAACTTGTCATTTTGTGAGACAAAGTGAGAATAAAAAAAAAACAACCCACAAATATTCAGAAAAGTCAAAACTGTTAAAAACTATTTATGAGCAAAAGTTGGCTATTTCTTGGAAGGTGACATTAGAAGCCTTTAATATATTATGAGAATATAAAGCATGAGAGGGAGTATAAAGTGCATGGAGAGACACCGTTCACGGGAGTTTTTCAAAGTTATGTTCCATTGGCTCAGGCTGCACCTTACTAAAATGAAACTTAACAGGCCAATAAATATAGCACTGCTGAGCAAAAAGAAGAAGAAATCATACTAAACTCTGATTATGCTGACATCAGCTGGCCTATAAATTATCGCCCAATAAAAACTATCAAGATGTGAACAAAAATATCCCAGATCTCCATTCTGGGAAAAAAAAACATCTTGGAGCTGTTCCGGCATAATAATTCTTATATTTTTTTTTTATTGTGATCATGTAAAGGTCTACCCATTTGGCCAGCTTCATCCCTGGGCTTCTTTTGCACTCACTGTTCTCTAGAAGAAAATTTTTATTTTTAGGAAGTTTTTTCTTGAGCATCTTTAATGGCTGAAAGGCATAATAAAAGTTTTGGCCCATAGCCTTGGCCAGTATAAATCATTGCATTTGCACCAAAGTCAAGGTATCCAATCTAATTTACATTAGCTAAACATATTACCCTGAGTTTCTTTGAATACTTCATTCATTGCTATAGACAGCTATGGTGTAGACTTGCCATGGTTGTACTGATTTCTAGGAAGCTATGAAAATTTGTGCTGCCTGGAGGACTGTCACTTCACAACAGAGAAAATGGTCTGGGAGGTTTTTGGTATCTCTTGGAATTCCCAGGGGATCCCTGCTTCTGTTGCTTATTTCTTCATTTAAATTGCTTTAAAGTGGAGATTTCAGTGAACACAGAGGATTTGTCTCTACAACAGCACTTATAGAATCATAGAATAGTTTGGGTTGGAAGGGATCTTTAAAGGTCATCTAGTCCACCCTGCCTGCAATGAGCAGGGACATCTTCAACTAGATCAGGTTGCTCAGAACCCCGTCCAACCTGACCTTGAATGGGGCACCTACCACCTTTCTGGGCAACCTGTGCCACTATTTCACCACCCTCATCGTAAAAAATTTCTTCCTTATATCTAATCTGAATCTACCCTCTTTTAGTTTAAAACCATTGCCCCTTGTCCTATTGCTACAGGCCCTATTAAAAAGTCTGTCCCCAACTTTCTTATAAACCCCTTTTAAGTACTGGAAGGCCATTAGTGGAGTCCATGTGAATGAAATGGATGGAGAAAAAGCATTTCCATATGATCTCCTCCTTGTAAGAGATCTCAGTGAGGGTCTGAAGGGTATATTTTTATTTTTCCATTGTGTTGTGTATATAACCCCCCCTTGACAGGTAGAAACTATATTTCTGAATGCAGAACAACTCTACTGTAGGCCTACTGCTACTCCTGATAAATCCAGTAACTGCCTAAGGAAGCTCAGAACACTTTGCCCACTACCCATGCTGTCAGCTGGGGCAAATCCAGCCCAAGAGGCAAGATGGTATCAACACAGGCTGGGGGATGAAGGGATGGAGAGCAGCCCTGCTGAGAAGGACTTGCGGGTACTGGTGGATGAAAAACTGGACATGAGCCAGCAATGTGCGCTCGCAGCCCAGAAGGCCAATCGTATCCTGGGCTGCATCAAAAGCAGCGTGGCCAGCAGGTCGAGGGAGG
>NW_008824359.1:4640493-4645873 GCF_000699105.1 Pygoscelis adeliae | reverse complement strand
AGACCTTATTGCAGCCTTTCAGTACTTCAAGGGGGCTTATAAGAAAGATGGGGACAGACTTTTTAGCAGGGCCTGTTGTGACAGGACAAGGGGAATGGCTTTAAACTAAAGGGGGGTAGATTGAGACTAGATGTACGGAAGAAATTTTTTACTCTGAGGGGGGTGACACTGTCACAGGTTGCCCAGAGAGGTGGTGGATGCCCCATCCCTGGAAACATTCCAGGTCAGGTTGGACAGGGCTCTGAGCAACCTGATCTAGTTGAAGACGTCCCTGCCCACGGCAGGGGGTTGGACTAGATGGCCTTTAGAGGTCCCTTCCAACACAAACTATTCTATGATTCTAAGTAACAGCAGGAAGGTGTCTGTCTTAGGTAAGGGTAGAGGTTTGGTGGAGTCCAGGTTCTTCTTGCAGGTCAACCAGCAGGCTGATTTGGAGCAAACCACTTTGCAAAGCAACTGGAAGGGCAATGCTGCCCCAAAAACCTACTGTTATTATTGTAACCTGGGAGCCAGCTAAGGTTCACGACTAAAGAGGCCATTTCCTGGTTCTGTCACAAGCTTCCCAGGCAAATGCAGCAAATGACTTCTGGCCAGAGCTGATACAAGGTGTAGGTGGAATGGAGGTGTTCATGTTTCAGTCCAACAACTGAAACTCTTTGTTTAATTGGTACTTTAATTTTGTACACACCTTCTGTTAGATTTTAAAATTACTCTCAGGACTACTTCTACCCATGTCCAGATTGCCAGTCTTCACAAGGATGAACAGATTGGTGCTTAACTCACACCTCAGCGCAGACTACACGTTCCTGCATGGACCCATGCTCCTAGAGCAAAACTAACATACAGTCACGGATGGAGGATCCTCACAGTACAGGGTGGCAGAGATGGCTTTTGGTCTGTATAACGGGTTGGTGATTAAAGTGTTTTTCTGGAAGAAAAACTGAGCTCCCATTCAGGCTCAGCCTGAGAGATCTCGGCTCCCTGGAGCTTCCACTGGCTTTAGGGTACTGGAGCACAGATGCTCTCTATGCGACGTGTTGAAGAGAAAAGATTATCTGTTTTTTGTTTAGCACAGCGGACTTGGCATTCATCTGGGAAAGATATTGCAGGGTTGCCATCCTTGCTTAGTGGGGTTGCTTAAAAAAAAAAACCCAGCAACCTGGGTTTTAGTTGCGTTTTGTTTCATTCCCCAGACTTCTCTTCTGCTAGACCCTTTTGATCACCCCATTGCAAGCCATGCAATGATGTGTGCCTTCTCTGACTGGTTCATGATCTCTTTGAGGTAGGAAGTGCAATCTTGTATCATATCAACGTAGATCCAGCTGCTAATAAATAGGTAGCCATGATACCGAGTAGAGACCTCTTGAACAGAAAGGGATATCTTAAGAGTGTAACCTGACAGACTCCTTTAGTTAAACACATCAGGTTTTTGTCAGTGAACTGCTGATTTTAAGAACTATCAGTTCCCAAACTTAATAGTAAAGAAAATGAAAAATCATAATTACAGGAAAACGGATCATGAGAACTCAGGTTATGATCTGTCCCCCTTGTCTGAAAGATGCTATCTCTGTACCACCCAAACCCTCCTACCATCAGTTTGTGTAAGGACTGGGAGCAGCACTGGCTCAGACTAAGAGCATGCCACCCACTGAGTCACTGGGACTACTTCCTGTTGGCACGGTCCTCCTTTGGTAGGCTCTTCTTCTTTTCTCCCTCACTTCTTCTTACAAGCAGAAAGCAGAAGTGATATGAGTCACCTCACAAGACCACCTGCTAAATTCTCCTCCTGTGGTCTTGACCCAGCTGCCACCTGCTAATAATGAATGTAAAGATACATGTCTTCAGGGTATTGTTCGGAAGGAGAGACTCTTTCTTCAGGATTAATTTCCTAAGGAGAAGCAATAAATACCAAAAATATGCATGCCCGCTTCCCAGGAGCCCCCAAATTCTGAAAATTTTTGTCTTTATGTGAGCCTAACCACGGCTGTTACTCATTTGTAGTGAAATAAAATCCATTTTAAGGAAGTAGAAGACATAGTAAATGTTTTTTGTTTGAACATGAGTTAAATAATTTTTAAATTTGTCTTTAACAATGTGCATTTAGGCCCATTTTCTGTCTTATACAGGACCCTCCCAAGCATAAAAGACTAAGGAGCCTTGTATTCTGTCTTCCGTTTCCAGTGTTGCTCTAAACCCTTTCTTCATATCATCAATTACTTGCTGAAGCAATGACTGAAGCCGTGCAATGGTGACAGCCTGCACACTGGGGAAAGAAAGACAGACAGCATCAGAAGTTGGTAGCGTGTATTTCTCCACCATCCTCATATTTGCAACTTTAATCAAAGATTCAGAAAGAAAATACTCACCTTTTCCACACTGCCACAGCCCATGCAATGCGGGTCTGTCGAGCTGATGAGGCCCCAGATCTCTGGGACTTAGAAGCAAACCTGGAATTTTTGTAAAAATAGTAATCTGAGAGGAAGCAGAAGAAAAGTGTTTTTCACCTTTTATACTCATCAAGTGTGGGACAACTTCCAAATCAATGAGTACATGTTATTCCCTGCCCTCAGTTTTGTCTTGCTTTTTGAGTTACTACTATGAAATAACCAACTGAGACCCATAGATTTTAACAAACCAGTGCCAAAAACAATGTGGTCTTTGAAATCGCTTTCGAATCTATCTATGCGTTAAATACTAGAAGTTTCTTGCCTTTGAAAATCCTTAAGGAAAGACGCCTTTACCTCTAAGGAATGACATTTTATTAATGTGCATGCTTGTGTATGTTAGCGTGTGCATGAATATATGAATAAAAGTATAGACAACTATTATACAAATACTTCTTATAAAGACATAAGTTTATGGAATTAAAAACAGTAGCCTCAGTGTTGTATTTCTGAACATGTAATGTGTGTCTGTATTTAGTTGATGTGTACCATTCAAGAACACATTTATCACCCAGAAAGCATTCCTTATTTTACACTCTTACTTCCTGTACATTATTTCAGGCAATCATAATTCCATAGGCGTTTATTTTTACTTTTTGTTTAAGTGGTAGAAGAACAGAACCAGGATATATTGGCTGGCCAAACCCTGATGTCTTTACTTAGATCTTACTCAGATAAAACTGCTCAGGACTTCTGCCTGCAGAAAGACCACAGGAATTAGCCCTACAAATGCTTTCCTCATTTCCAGGAGGTAAATATATATCTTTGTTCTTTTATCTATTTGTTGCCAGGGTGACAGGCTTATGCAGTTTGAAAGTACAACAGTAAGGCCTTAGGGTGTCACTTTAAGATAACCACACACTCAGTTTTGTGTTTAGCTTCATTATTTTATTTTTAGTTTATTCATAACAATGTGCTACTGAAAAATGCCTATTGTCAGCTCCAGGTGTGTTTGCCAACATTAAAGAGCATAATCACAATAAAAGAAAAGCCAGGAGCTGTTCCACCTCCCACATGCCAAAATTAACAAACCATAGTGAAAATTAAAATCAGCAATACTTTACTCCTTCCCTCCCTTCTTCTCTCCATCCTCTATTCTCTCCCTCCCTCCCACAAACTATCAGGCTTTCTTTCCAAAAAACAGGATAAATGGATAACCTGCAGCATGGACGTTCAGTCGATGCTACAAAAATATAATTTTGACCCTGTTTTCAAAGCATTGGCTCTCTACTGACAGTGTGCCCTAGGCAGATCCTCTTTTTCATGGTCATCCAACAGAGGGCTTCCAAGCCTTCACTATTCCATGGATTTTAGAGACATGGAAATCTCTGTAATTGTTTCTACAGTCTACAGTACCCCTTGGGTTTTTACTCCTCTTTCTAATTCAGATCTGATTTTGAGATACGGATTTTTCAGGGAAAAAAAAATACCGAAATGGTCAGAGTTTCCAGTGAAGATGTTCCACCACAGGTCTTAAAAGCTAATTACATGTCACATTTTGCTTTCAAGCCCTATTTTATCTGACTTGTATATCTTCCACTCCCAGACATTGTTTATTGTAATATTTTGCTGGTTACACTGAGGATTTCTCTGCTATCAAATTCCCCTTCTCCACGTGGGCACAACCTGACTCTTGTCAAATGACCCATAATCTTGCCCTTCATAGGTACTGCACTGTGAGGGGTCCTGACCCTTTAACCATTCACCTGGTCTGATCCTTAAACAATCCTCATGGTTCTTTCTTGAAATTTCTGCATCTTTTTCTACTTCACTGGGGAAGGCTGGGGACCAGACCCAGACACAAAAGTCCAAGACAACCCACAATATTTCTACCATGGCACATACCACAGTAAGTACACTTTCTATTCTTACCCACAATTTCCTTATTTAAATCCAAGCTCTGAATCTATTCTTTGTGTTGCATCATGGTTAGCTCATGTTCAGATGATTCTCTGTGATTTCCAGATCTTCTCTGGAAGCAATGCCTGCTAAGCCAGGTCAGTCCATGTTGTATGGTGCTTGTGTTCTTCGGACAGGATTTGGTCATCTTAAATCCCAACCACAGTAGGATTTAGATATCTAAAATCCACTTTCAGACCAAGCCAGCATCCAATCTGCTTGTTTTTCATATCTGCCTTGTACTGCCCTCACCTAGATTCGTTGAAAACCTCCCTTTTTACCCTGAAATTTCCTTATGTTCTTAAATATAGCTGCTCAGACGTGTGCCCCCAGGACCTGTCTCTGGCTGGATGTCATTGAAGACTCAGTTATGCACACAGGCCTCTAACCTCTGCCTAAACCCACAGGGAAGCTTTAAAAGTTGGATTTATTTAAATAATGAGGCAATCTTTCACCTTTTCCTCTGCAGAAAATAATGGCCTAGCCTTCACTCCTAGCTCCATCAATTGACAGTGTGTGTAGATGAGCTACGTGAACTAGGTTGGGACAGTGAGTTGAACCGTCAGTAGTGAAGCTGGGAGAGTCCCATACTTATTGCAATTGCTTTGACATCCTAAAACAAGTCTACAGATTCATCACATACCTAAAGGTTTCAATCTGGCTTCCTCTTTTCTGCAGAGAGCTGCTGTAAGCCTGTTGGATGTGGGCAGAGAAATGTTCAAAAGCCACTGAAGCAAGCATCAGAGTCCTGTGGCTAGCTCTAAATGGCAGAGGAAACTGAAAAAGCCCATGTTTTAACCTATGTTAGGCTGCACACAGTTCTTGTCCTATGGAAAATGTGCCAGTTCAGCATTGCAGGACTAAACTCACAGCAGGGTGACACATTGACAGAAACAACCAGACTTGGATGTGGGGGGAAACATAGTAACAAAGGATGAGGAAAAGGCTGAGGTACTTAATGCCTTCTTTGCCTCAGTCTTTAATAGTAAGAGCAGTTGTTCTCTGGGTACTCAGCCCCCTGAGCTGGAAGACAGGGA
>NW_008824359.1:4639917-4640429 GCF_000699105.1 Pygoscelis adeliae | reverse complement strand
GATGGGATCCACCCAAGGGTACTGAGGGAGCTGGTGGGAGTGCTCACCAAGCCACTTTCAATCATTTATCAGCAGTCCTGGCTAACTGGGGAGGTCCCAGCTGACTGGAAGTTAGCAAATGTGATGCCCATCTACCAGATGGGCCAGAAGGAGGATCTGGGGAACTACAGGCCTGTCAGTCTGACCTTGGTGCCAGGGAAGGTTATGGAGCAGATCATCTTGAGTGCCATCACACTGCACGTACAGGACAACCAGGTGATCAGGCCCAGCCAGCATGGATTTATGAAAGGCAGGTCCTGCTTGACTAACCTGATCTCCTTCTATGGCAAGGTGACCCGCTTAGTGGATGAGGGAAAGGCTGTGGATGTGGTCTACCTAGACTTTAGTAAAACCTTTGACACAGTTTCCCACAGCATTCTGCTGGAGAAACTGGCTGCTCATGGCCTGGACGGGTGTACTCTTCCCTGGGTAAAAAACTGTCTGGACGAACAGGCCCCGAGAGGTGTGGGGGA
>NW_008824359.1:4615218-4639639 GCF_000699105.1 Pygoscelis adeliae | reverse complement strand
CACCCGATGCAGGGCTGCGGCCCTGGGGAAGGGGGGCTGGAAAGCTGCCTGTCAGAAAAGGACCTGGGGGTGTTGGTCAACAGCCGACTGAATATGAGCCGGCAGTGTGCCCAGGTGGCCAAGAAGGCCAATGGCATCCTGGCCTGTATCAGAAATAGTGTGGCCAGCAGGAGCAGGGAAGTGATTGTGCCCCTCTACTTGGCCCTGGTGAGACTGCACCTCGAATACTGTGTTCAGTTCTGGGCCCCTCACTCCAAGAAGGACATTGAGGTGCTGGAGGGTGTCCAGAGAAGGGCAATGAAGCTGGTGAGGGGTCTGGAGAACAAGTCTTATGAGGAGTGGCTGAGGGAACTGGGGTTTTTTAGCCTGGAGAGAAGGAGGCTGAGGGGAGACCTCATCGCTCTCTACAACTACCTGAAAGGAGGTTGTAGCGAGGTGGGTGTTGGTCTCTTCTCCCAAGTAACAATTGATAGGACAAGAGGAAATGGCCTCAAGCTGTGCCACGGAGGTTTAGATTGGATACTAGGAAAAATTTCTTCACCAAAAGGGTTTTCAAGCATTGGACCAGGCTGCCCAGGGAAGTGGTTGAGTCACCATCCCTGGAAGTATTTAAAAGATGTGTAGGTGTGGTGCTTAGGGACATGATTTAGTGGTGTACTAAACCATGTGGTGCTAGGTTAACAGTTGGACTTGATGATCTTAAAGGTCTTTTCCAACCTAAACGATTCTGATTCTATGACTTGCAATATCAGTGAAGGTGGGAAAGCAGCTACAATGTCCACAGCTTTCTTCTCTCAGATAAGCAGATGGTTCAAGTGTATTTAAGTCACCTTGAAGTGTGGCCCCATCTGGTAAAATGTAGTTTGGCCTAAGCAGTGTTAGGACATGCTGAATCACTGCCTTTTCTCAGTAGGCTATTATCATTGGACCACCCGGAGGGCTCAGATGCTAACCCCAGCTGCTGTAGACCCAAAGGAAGAGTAGTCCAGCCCTTGTTTGGATTCTCCTCTGCTCTGCAAACTGTCAGGCTGGAGCATGAAGGTATGAGCAAAATTCAGTAAAGCTGGACAAATCCCGTGAGACCCCAAAAATGTCTTTATCTGAGAAGGCCGAGAGCTTTGCCATCTTCCACTGGCATTCAGCCACATGTGGTGAGCCAAGACAGGTGGTCTGCTAGGTTGGAAGACACACTAAGACAGTCTGGTCTGCCGGACGCATTGGCATGAGCGATTCACTGAATGGTACTCTTCTCCTTGCAGATGAAGGAGTCCAGTGCAATACAATGGGGTACTGTGCTGCTGAAGAAGTTGTTCTTCGAGTGAGACATTACACTCATAAAACTCAGCGGAGGTCCTGACCACTTTGTGGGCATTAAAGATCCCATGATTTCTAGCAATGACTTTGGTGTCCTGGCCATGCTCCAAGTGGGAGCGCTTTGTCTTGTAGAACTCCCTATACAGCTCCTATTCAGAAATGTTGTCTTCACAAAGTCTAAGTTTTGATGAGCTCACGTTAAGGTGCCATTTCAAAGTTGATGCCAAAATGGAAAAAAAATTGTAAAAACAATTAGTGATGATTACTAATAATTACCTACACATGGTTGGTGTACCAGACTCAGAAAAATACCTCAGAATGAAAAATGTCATGTAAATATAGGGTATTACTAGGTCTCCGGCTGGGGTTTTGAAACACTCAGAACTGCACGTATGGAATCAAACATATTTGATATCAGAACAAGAAGTGCTGTTGTGGTGATTAAGATCTTAAATTCAGATTGTGCACTGGGTAAGTCACCAATAATGCTTGCAAGGATATGAGATCCCTATGGAAAAGTCCATCCAACAAATTTGAATGTGGTACTTGAAGCAGCTCCCTTTGACAAATGGAGCTTTGAATCATGTTCATTGCTGTAGGAGGCGACGCCCACCACACTTCCCTTCACCATTTGGAACAGAAGGTCAGACACTGGCAAAACCAGGCCACTAAGTCTGCTAGAGGCAATTTAAATACAACACATCAAGATAACATTTGCTTTAAGCTTTTCATTTTCACAGCCTTACGCAGTGAGAGCAGCTTATGAAGTCTCCCATTTAAAGCCTGATTTGTGATTTATAGTGATTTATAACAACACTAAAACCTCCCACAAAAGACAAATTAATACTCAGATGCTTTTTCAGCACCTCCTTTGAGAAAAAGAGTTTTGAGTCAGTGCCAAGGAGTGGGAGGCAAGTATTTCTACTGAAACACAAATGGGTGGCAAACTCTGGAATAATATTTTGGCATGAAATACGCACTACATTTTTGGAGTCTTTTCTATTTAAAGAGTCTGAACATTTCAATTTAACAAATTAAACATTCCCTAATAAAATGAGTTGGTCAAGGGGAAAAGAAAGAATTTAAGTTAAGAATAAGTCTCCTTAAATGTTTTTTGCACATTTGTGTTTAAAGCCCAGTCCCTGATCTGCCTCTCAGTTCGTGGTAATTCCAAAATACAGAGTACTTTTTTTGGCTCTAGGCTTAATATTATATTACCATTAAAATTCCAACTAAATCCTCCAGGTTTGTAATTAGAACTATGGAGAGACCCAGGAGTCGAAGACGAAGGATGCTGAACTTCAGCAGAGGAAATTACAGCACAATTTGATGTGAGAACTGTTGGATGAAATTTAATGGAACAAATCAGTGAAGCAGATGGGGAAGGAGAGTATGTCCAAAGATCAATTAATGCATGCCCAAGTGTTATGAGCACTGCCAAGCAGCAGTGCATTAAGGTTAAACTGGGACTCTAACAGATGCAAAAGAAAGTGCAAAAAACGTATGAAGGACAAAGCAAGACTGCGGAATTCATTCTGTAGAAGACCAGTGAGTCAAATACTCTGGTTGGAATTAAAAAAAAAAGAGTAGGATTATTTGATGACCAAAGTAGAGGAGAAAAGTAATCAAATTTCATGCTTCAAGGTATAAACTGGTAACCACAGGGGTCAGTAAGTAAGTTTTTCCTTCTCTGGAACATTGCGAAATTGGATGACAGGGTCTTTACAAGGGCTGTTCTCGCTCTCCCTCTCTCTCAGTCTTCTGGCTTTGATTGAAACATTGGGTGTGTGCCAATCTGAGACCTAGACACAAGCTGATGCTCAAATGGTCAACTACAGCAAATTTTATTTTCTGTCAAAAGGGATGAAAACCAAAACACAAGAAAAGATTAACCTGGACAAAATAAGAGCCCAGTTCTTTCTTCCTTATTCCGGGGGATTCCTAGTGCCTTGGATGGGAATTCTGCCCCAGTGTGGACTGCGGGATTGACTTTTTACTGATGACAGATGAGATTTTCTGTACATGTAACCAGGCTGCCAGGTGTTGTTGGCAGCAGTGAATGCCAGACTGAGTATCTAAATTTTTTTCTTAAAATTACAAGACAAAATTCCTCAGAAAAAATAGCCCAGAAACCTTACGAAACCAAATACTTCCCGTAGGTACCCCAGCCAATATTTCCCATTCACAAACAGTGAATCGAATAATTAAATGGCATTAATTCAGGAAGAAAAGGCTGGTGGTGAGTTGGCAGCACTTTCATAATAAAGAAAACACTAAATGCCCCAGTGTCTTGGCCAGGAGCTCTCAGAATGGTTTCCAATCATCTCTGGTGGACAAATGTCTCCATAGGATGCCACTTGCCCCCTTTCTTCACTTCTCCTCATCTTGGTTTATTGTTGGTATCACACATTTTGCTGCTTCCATTTTACGTGTAAGCCAGGCACAAAGGTAGCAATCCATATGACCACGTGCATATGGCTCCACCTGAGTTAATTTTCTAGACTAGCTATCAACAGAGAACAAAACAGATACTTCTAGAGGCTGGCTGACTTCATCTTAAAGTAAATGTTTAAAGCAGTTCAGATTAATTGTGCTGTAGCAAGTGTTTGTTTCCCTCTCTTGATTGCAGAAAGCTCTAAGACAGAAATGTCTGCATTGTAGACATCAAAATCTTGGCAAGATGAGTCCCATTCACAGTGCTGCCACTTTGTTATTAATGATTACAGCACTGGGGATATCTTGCAACTGTTATGTCATCTCCCACTCCGGGTTTTCTTCAGGACAGACTGGGATGTTTTTGGGCTCTGAGGATTATCCTCAGTCCATAGGGACTTCAGCCTTGGTGATTGGAGGCAGGAGCTGCAGACACAAAAGGAGACCATTCTCCTCAACCTTGTGCTACCCTAAGAAGGAGCCACCTATTACGCACACAGTCCACAGAGTAGGACCCTTCATAGCTGAGTTGAGGCCCGCAAGTATCCCCCTCTCTCCTACTCTTGTTAAGAAATGAAGACTGATGTAAGGCTAGGACCAGAGGCTAGGACCATGTCAGTACTTTTCAAAGAGCCAGGGAACGGGCACAAGCCCTGGCATACGACTGTTCAGACTGATAAATTGTTAGTGCATAATCCAGAATTACTTCTGTCCAGGCCGACTAACATTGTGCCAGGTAGTGTTTAGGTCTGGGTATTGGTGTGGATCAAGGACCTTTCCCAACAGATTCTTTGGATGTGGCCACCTTGCTCTGGAGGTGACTTGAACTGTGCCATTGTGGGATGTGATGGTCACTGGACTTGAGCCTTGGCCTGTTTTATTTATTCATACAGCAGCTATAGAGACTTCACTCAATAATTTTAAATCCTCTTCTGCTTCTTTTTGATCACAGAACACTGTTTTATTGTTTTACAATAATATCTTGCTGATGCACATGAACAATGTCAGTTACAAGCAAAAGCATCCACATGAACACGCAGTGTGTCATACATGGGAATGACGTATGCTCATTTTATTTTTTCGTTTCACCAAGAGATGCTACAGAGGCATGTTCTTCCCAGATGCCCAGACTGCAGTTTTATCCAAGAAAAGGACAATTAAAGTAAGATAAAATGAATAATGAAGCAAAGCCACTTATGATGATATGATGAGATATCTTCTGATCACCTCCAAGCAACGTCAGTAAAAATAATGTTGCTGACATGCAATGTAGTGTATTCAGCTTGATGCAAAGCTGATGGAAGGGTCTACAACTGGTTGTGAGTCAGGACTGCATCGTGATCTTAAACCTAGTCCTGTTTTAACAAGAGGAAAGTGGTAGAGGTGGCAAACAATCCCTACAAAGCTCTTCCCTCGATGCTCACAAAGGAGAGGGATAAATATTATGGAACTATGGAATAAGGGGATTTGCCAGAATAGGCAACAAAAACTAAAACCTCCATACCTGAAAAACCTTCAGGACCAAGTGACATTTATCTCCCAATTCAGCCAGAAATGGCATGAAGGAAAGAGGCTATTTCCCTTTGATGTTCAAAGTCCTTTACAAAACAGGTTATAGTGCTGAACTGGTGACAGGAAGAAAGGGGCAGACCTCAAACTTCAGGTGGCAACAAGGATGGTAGCAGAAACCTCAGCTAATCCATGTATCCCAGGAAGTTTTACCATTAGTCATCTACATTACTCAGTAGCATAAAATCAGTGTGCACTGAAAGCACAGTTTGGCTTCACATTTAAGAAGGGACTTGGGAAAAATTAGCAAATTCTATGCTTGTGAACAGGATTTCAGGAGCTGGTAATATAACTGGAAGACAGCCACACACATAGCAGGGGAATAACCACAATATCATCATTGATGAAAGGGTGGCTTGATAAGAGGAAGCTGCAGACAACACTGAAACTGGAGAGAGGAGGGTTTTGTGGTTAAAGCATTGGACTCAAGAGATCTGGGTTCCATTGCTGGCAGCATAAACATGGACAAGTGCCTTAACATCTCCTTTTACCAGGTTTCCATCTGTAAAATGGGAGCAAACCACACTCCTATCCTTTGCCTATTTAAAGAGTGATTTTCCCCTGCATTAGCCTGCAGCAACCAGCAATACAAAAGCCTCATCACGGATGGAGGTTCCAGGTGCTAAAGCCATACAAACCAATAATAAGAAATACTGGTAGTGCTGATAGAAAGCTTCTCTTCCTTGAAAATTAGTTTTCAATTCACTTCTCCGAAGGAAGAAATTCTATATTCTTACAGGCCAGCCCCCCCCCCCCCCCTTTTTTTTTCTCTATCCCCCCCCCCCCCCCCCTCCTTTTTTTTTCCCAGTGCTCCCAATGTGGGAGGTGAAAATAGAGTTCATAATGAGAACTTGATTCTGTGGGTTCCCAATGGGACCATACATGTTGCAGGGTAAGTGTCCTGCCTTATAACAACTTTTCCTGCTACTTCAGCTATGACTAAACTGGTAGAGCAGAAATAAGAACAGGCGCAATAAGTAACAAGGCTGTGTTTTACCTTTTTTTTTTTTTTTAAGGCCACTAAATGGATGAGAAAATAACGTGGAGTTACATGAGTTACATCTGCTAAATCAACATGAGACACTATGGATTTCATGCATGGATTTCATGGAAAAGATTTATTCCACATATTTTCTGGAAAGTCTAAATCAAAGATTATTTTTTCCCCAAGTGCCCTCCCTTTACAGCAATTTCATCTCTGTCTCAAACACCTTGAGCACTAGGAGATTAATTTTTGCCATCCCAGGAAGCACATTTCCCCCTCCTTTACAAACCTTCTTTCTTTTCCCCACCAACCTGGCCACTGAAACAGACTAAGCTTTGGTTGTTTGTGACCTTGCTTCATTTTATTGACCCTAAATATCTGAAGATAGTTCCTCAGCTGAAGAACCACATCTGTGTAATGCCTCCCTCTACTGGATTTATGCAGATGGCTAAGACAGCTAATAAATGGTTGTGGGTCACTGATAGCATTGGGAAAAGATGCATTTCTGTGCACATTCAAAAATGATAGCTGGTTTGCCTTGATTTTACAAGGACTAAAAGAATGTCGTGCATGCAGCTTGGCTAAACAATGGCTAAAGGGAATGTGATAACCATCTACAGAAAGCTGTGAACATGCTGGAGTTAAGCAGAGTTTAAGTGATTAAATTAGGAAGGGCTGAACTTTGCGGAGTCTGGGGCAAGCGAACCTCTTGAACATTTTTTTGAGGCGGTGGGGGATTTGGGAGACTGAGTTGTCGGAGTCACAGAACTGACCTCCTTTTGCAAACTCCTTTTTTTCTCCTTGTAATTTAAACCTTTGCTGGTTCCTTCTCCACTTTGAATTCAATTAAAAGAACATGTGTTTTTGGCTGCAGCCAAATCCATGATGTACAGCGAGGAGGGAAGAAAGAGCCATTTAAAAACTAGGTAGTCACTTCACCATGGTAAAAATTCTGGCAAAAGACACAGATCACGGCAGATGTGAGTTCAGAACTGATAGCATGCTTGTGATCCACCTGTATGTAATAGCACGAATCTCTGATTCCTACTGAAACTCTGTGCCGTACGATGATATTAGCACTTCCTAAATTTTTCACTTCCTCTCCCCCTACCCTTTCTTTTTAATTGCACCACTATGACAACTTTATTTCACTTTTTCAAAATTCCTCTTTATTTGGAGCATCTGTCAATGTGTCAGTAAAGCTCCGTACACCCTGCACAGTCAATGGGACTCAGTTCCTCAAACCATGCTTGTGCCAGGGACGATTTTTCAGCCAGCTCTCCCCAGCATCACCTGTGCATACCTAAAGGGAACCGGGAATGTTATCGTTGTCATTAAAATTCAAGCAGGGTATCTATTGGGTAAAATGGAGCCATTTTTGTACACGAGGACCTTTCAGAGCAGAATTGCTCTTCACAAATGCAGAGAAGTGATTTCGTCCTGTTTTAATCATTGGATAAGTTGAACTGTATCAACAACTGTATCCACATAGAGATCACAGGGAAATGACACTTTGCATGAAGCCAAATTATCCAGGATGCCTCTGGCTGCATTAGTAATCTGAAATGAGATCACACTGCAAATGAACTGTGGGGAAGAAGAAGGAATATCATTTTGTGAGAGAGATTAATAAAGATTACACTTAATCAAGAAAATACTTCTGTATGTGATGATGCCCACAAAATACAAAACTACTCCCATGCAAAAGGCATTTGTCAAAATCCTTTAAAAATAGCTTTCAGAAATTTGGGCAGCTAGGATTTCAACAAACAGGAAAACAAACTAGCGAGAGCTGCTGGGTACCGTGTTGGATTGGTAAAACAGAGCATCAACTGCCTGCAGCCACAATTCCCCCATGTCTCACAACTTGCAGAGAGCAAAGGGTTGCAGAAGTCGAAACTATGGCAGGTCTGGGATCTTGCTCTTGTTTTTCTTATTTCTGGGTCTGAACCATGCACCTGAACAAAACAGACTCATCACTTCAGAGAGCCTGTCTGCAGCCTGGCCAGTCTGGCTTTGCTTTCTCACTTGTGTAATTTTGCAGGTCACTTTGAAATGCTGGTTGAGCAGTTTATCACAACATGTAAATAGTTTCAGCCACAGGCAAAAAAAAAACAAAAAAAAGTGGATTAAAAGAGGACAAGTCAGATTTTATAAATGTTTCTCAAATCATCTGCAAAGATGTCTTCCTTTGATTGCAGTCTCCGGCGATTTCAGGGAAAAGCCAGGGATCCTGTGGGGGTATCCTTTTTCCTACCTTACGTAATGTCCTTGCTTCAGTTCCCTCGAAACACGTTCACACCCTCGCTGGATCTATCCTTCAGGCTGCATAAGGAAATACCTCTGAAGGACTGATGTCTTCCAAATACCTTTAGGGCCCATCTTCCCTTTTTCAGACTAAGAGGATCTAGGAAATGAAAATAACATCAACAAAAGCAGCATTGTTTGCAGGGGCCTGTTGCGCCAGGAGAAGGCATCGCCATCTGTGTCTCACTGTCAGAAAGATGCTATTAGATGATTTGAGCGTCATCCAGTGTGGGGATGGTCTGCTGGGGTGGAGCTGGGAGCAAGGTGGGGATGTGGAAGAGAAGGGAGAAGGGAAAGAACCTGGCCAGGGAACAAAACGAGAGTTTATTTCTGTGTATGTGAGAGGTGGCTTTGTTAGTTCAATTTTATAAAATGCTTACTTTGTCTAGATTTATGAGCAAATGGTAACCTAATAAAAGTCACAGCTGAAGGAATCATCTTGATGCTTCTACAGGCAGGTCTTTGGATTTCTTTCTGGAAGTAACCTCCTCCTCATCTCACCAAAGCAGCTGCAGATGACAGTAATGTCCAGGCTCTCTCTGATGCTGTTTCCCGTAGGCTGCCCCTCTGTTTTGACCTTATTCTCAGCCCTGCTGTGCCAAGCCACCCTACTCTGCAGAGCAAGAAGTCTCATAAAATCTCAGAAAATGCTGCTTTCCCTTACCCCAGCCAAGCAAAAAAGCTTTAATTCCAATTGCTTGACAAATTATGATTAAGAAATACATTCAGGGTCTTGGAAGGTTCTCTCCACTGTCCCTTTTCCCTGTACACTGTGCATAATGCACAGTCATGGTGGACACCCTCCTTTGGACCATCAGTTCTTCGGGTAAAGGTCTGTATTTTTAGCTATTTCTATGAAGTAGTTTTCACACAGCAAAAGAGGTCTTCTAGCATGGCATTGGCTCTTAATGACAAATATCTTCACTGGAACCTGAAACCACATGTGCTCTGCGCATCTGAGCTCTTCTTATCTCTATTTTAGCTGCCTTTTATGTCTAATGCAATGTGAACCAACTGAGAATACAGATGGTTCAGATGAACCAAAATATTAAAATAAGCTGCAGGAAGCCTAGATATAGCAGAGGCATGTGCTTCCATGGGTATAGCATAGTGATTATTTATATCATGGTTCCACATAAAGAAATCTAAACTAAGATGTCTAGGCATAGAGACAACACTGGTTTTAACACTGGGAATCATAGAATCATAGAATCATTTATGTTGGAAAAGACCTTTAAGATCATCGAATCCAACCGTAAACCTAACGCTGCCAAGTCCCACTAAACCATGTCCCTAAGTGCCACATCTACACGTCTTTTAAATACCTTCAGGGTATTTAAAGAAAGAATTTGGGAATTGTGGAATGAACTTATGGTGAGCTCAAATTGTGTTTAAATCATTACATGTTCATGGATAACCCATTGACTCCCACAATTAAAAAAAAAATCCATTCAGTCTGAAAAGAAAGTTAGGGTGGAAAATGTCTTTTTGCGCTATAAACTTTCTTCAAAAAGATTGTTTAATGCCCAGATACCAAGCATGCAAATGAGATAACGAGACAGATATTGATGTGCTTTTGGGGTGTGTGTGTTTGCTTTTATCTAACTCTCTGGCATCTAGAGCTGAGCAAATAACAGAGTTGGTACAGAGCATTGCAGGGTTTTTCCTTGTGCAGGTAACAATCATTTACTGGCAATGTCTGATGCTTTATCTCATGTTTGCTGAAGTGGGTGAAACCAAGAGGAAAATTGATGCAGCTGCTGGGGGAGCTTTGTTAGCGTTCACTCATGACTCTAGGTATAGGCATCCTGGCCATACCCAGATAACATTGCAGCTTTCTCCTACATAGAAGGAGGAACTTCATGACTCTAATTTAGGAACTTAAATTTTGATTCGGTAATGCACAAGGTAGAATTGACCCTAGTTTACCCTCCCAAGGCTGTGTTGGTTCTGTAATAGATGCATCAATAAAGCTTGCTTTATCAATACAGCTTAAGTGGATACGACTTACCAGCTAGATAGGGATAACTATGCTGGCACAATGGCAGGGATGCAGACACATTGACCTTGAAGGTGCCACCTTTCCATAAAAGTTGCTGTAAACTGAAGTTAGAAAGTACCTTCCCATTGACTCTGGGACTGCAGGAACCCAATCTACAGTCCCTTTTCTGATTGCAGACATCCTTTAGTCTGTCTTTGCTCTGTTTGGCAGTGATTTGTAATGTGATTATAATGTGTATTTACACACACACCCTCTTAGCACTAGCTGCCTAGCCAAGCTAGGAAATGCTGCTGAAATAATAAAAGCAGTCGATCCCCTTCCTGCTTGAAGGTTAATGCTGTGTGGTGAGTGAAAGACTTTTAAAAATTGTTTTATTAAGGGAATAAATGGGAACCAGGAGGTGTTTTAATGTCAGTGATTTCATAAAAAAACTAGTATGTTTTTTTTTCTTCTTTGCTTTAGAACAAATCCTGTTAACAACAATACATATTTTTGTGAAGAGAAATAAATCTTCCACTATCAGTGCTCAGGCAGGAGCCGATTTGGACTCAAGAACTAAGGATTTCTGATGGACGTCAATCAGGAAAGATGAAGAAAAAGAGGTGAAGAAAAAGAAAAGAAAAAAAAACCACAACAAAACAAATTAAATGAAGCAGCCAGGTGCTGTGGGGAGTGGTGGGTATTTCTGGGGCGCATGGAGCTTAGAAACCCATTGGTCCCTGGTTTGCAGAGCTTCTTCTTCTCCTTTGATGATAAGAAGGCACATGTATTAGTGGGGAAATGGATACCCAGAGCTTTTCCAATGTTACGCCTCCTTGGGTGAGTAGGCAGCAGCTCAAATCCATAGCAGGACAGCTTCAGCACTAAGACCTGGAGTGGAGAGGTCACCAAAACCAACGAGGTGTTAGACTGGCTGAGGAGGAACAATGGGAGTTTTTGCACCCCAGGGTGAATTCTGGGCCCAGTGGTGGTGGGAGCCCCTGGCTGTCTTTTGTGTTCGTGCAAGGACAAATTGCTAGTGACGGTGACACGGAGGGACCTCCATTCAGCTTCCCAATATGCCAAGGACACCTCCATGACAGAGCCAGGTGACATGGGGGTAGTTCTGCAAAACTGAAGAAATGATCGCTGAGATTTTCAAAGTCACCTAAATGGGTTTGACTCATCATTTCCTCAGCTTTCAGTGGGAATGAAGTACTTAGCTCTTCCTCAAGAAATGTTTCTCTTCCCTTAAAATATGCCCATTGTGTTTTCTGGGCTAGAGTCAGGCCATCTAAATTAAGGGGCATAAGCGTAGTAGCTCTAGGCCACCCTCAGAAGGCAGCTGAGGTCTTGGTGGCCTCCTTTCTGCACTGACTGCAGAGGGTATCTAAGCCAGTTAGACTCATCTGCCATCTAAGCTGCGTGTGCAAAGCTAGGCAGGAAGAACTTGGACCTCTTTTTCTGTAAAATAACATCACTCCACCTTCAAAAAGTACGGTAATGATCTACAAGATGAAGTGCTGAGGTCCTGGGGTGATGGAGACTGCAAAAGCACACAAGGTGAAATTGCTGTTTAGGACTGAGTTGGCTGAACCCACTTTTCCTCATCTCCTAAGCTGCCTGGTACGCCGCTGTGTCAACATCCTCAATGCTTTTTGACATGGACGGGGTCCTCGATGCTTTTTGACGCCGGAGGGTTTTCTGTGGCACTTTGCAGGATCCAGCTGCTGAGCTCCTGGCTGCAGTGGGGACAAGGATTATGGATTTAATACACCCGCATGCTTACCCCCGTGTAAATCAGAAGCAACTGCACTGATTTCTTTGGCATCAAGCCAATCCCGCTCCTAATGGAGCCATTCATAAGAATCCCACTAACCTTCCATGGGGGAGTGTGGATACGGCCCTTACCTTGGGAGGTCGCAGTCAGCCCGGTGGGGTTATCCTGTGAACAGGAGGGAAGAATCAGCCCTCAGGCCTTTCCTTTCTAATTCTGAGCATGCTGCCAGCGCTTAACCGTGTTAATAATTAACCCACAAGCCTGGAATTCCCTTCTCAGTCTGCATGGCAGCCACCACTGAGAAAAAACGGCTGCAAAAATGTAGGAGACCTGAGCTGGCTGCCCATGGGTTTGTCTAAGAGCACACAGTACAATCTGTGGGATCTAAACAAAGGGGGAGGCTAATTTCCTGAAGAAAGCTGCAGGAAATCATCTCCTCAGCACAAATTTTCTGCTGCAGGTGAGAAAAAAAGGAAGTTTTCAAAACAACTGCATATTTGGATTTTATACTCTGCACACAAATTAACCTCTTTGAATAGGGTCACTCTGTTGTTATTATTATTATTTTTAGATACATAGTTAAAGTTATGGTTAGCTTTATCCCCTCCTGTGTTATTGTTGTTATACCACATATTAATGTAGTGCTTCTGTAGCTGGAAGAAGTATGGCTGAATTACAGTAACACGCTACAAGCAGGAGGAAAGTGCTGTGGTTTGGCTGGTCCACTACTAGATATACACCAGCACATCTGGACAGGAGATCATGTGACAAGTAGGAAAGCCAGAAACATATCCTGGATACTATAAAAAATGGGTTCTGTTAAATTAAAAAGGCTTTAAATATTGGCTCAGCTGGTTTCTGTATAGTGTTTTAGTAGTTTTGGAATGCGTTGCAAGATTTGTGATCATCAAGAACTTGATTAAATATTGCAAATCCATTGTGTTGCTAGTTTGTTCTCATGGGCTCCGTGCCTCTTGCCAGTTCTCCTGTACTCATGTAACACAAGCCATGACTTCTGATTCTGGATGAGAACTTTGTGTCCTCAGAACAACTTCTGTGCAAAAAAAAAGACAAAGGAAAAAGACAAGAAAAGAGAAGAAAGGAAAAGAGAAGAAAGGAAAAGAGAAGAGAAGAGAAGAAAAGAAAAGAGAAGAAAAGAAAAAAGAGAAAAGGAAAGGAAAAGAAAAGAAAAGAAAAGAAAAGAAAAGAAAAGAAAAGAAAAGAAAAGAAAAGAAAAGAAAAGAAAAGAAAAGAAAAGAAAAGAAAAGAAAAGAAAAGAAAAGAAAAGAAAAGAAAAGAAAAGAAAAGAAAAGAAAAGAAAAGAAAAGAAAAGAAAAGAAAAGAAAAGAAAAGAAAAGAAAAGAAAAGAAAAGAAAAGAAAAGAAAAGAAAAGAAAAGAAAAGAAAAGAAAAGAAAAGAAAAGAAGGAAAGGAAAGGAAAAAGAAAAGAAAAGAAAAGAAAAGAAAAGAAAAGAAAAGAAAAGAAAAGAAAAGAAAAGAAAAGAAAAGAAAAGAAAAGAAAAGAAAAGAAAAGACACATACCACCAACAAAAAATCTCTGTTTTTGGATAACATTTTGGACACTTCCAAGGCTATAGCAGGTTTTCAACTGCTGTAGGATGCTAGACATGACTCCCTCTGGTTAAAAGCCAGTCTGTTGACTCATAGAAATTTTAATCCTAAACCAGACCAGTTGCTAAATTTCACTCATGTCTATTCATGACCTGTTATGAAGTGCTGTTCTGCAAACACCGCTTCGTGGCTGTACATGTCATCCTACTTTCTTCCTGAATGACCTGAATATCCTGGATAGTCTTTGGTTCAGGTCTGGACACGGGTCACGATTTTCTTCCTTTCTCACACGTCAGCAACAGTCTTACTGAAACAGATTGTGATTCTCCAAGGAGCAATGTACCAGCAATATTAATAACTTACTGCTGTGGCATCACAAAGAAAACCATTATAGTATCATGTCAATAAAGGGCTAGAAGGGATCTTAGGTGATCATTGTGTCCAAAGTCATGTTCTGGTATTAGCTCTCAACCTGTGCAAAGGAACAATAAGAAACACAGGAGCAGACAGCTTGGCTAAAGCATGAGCTCTGGGTAGACCTCAAGCACAGGAAGCATAGAGGGAGTGGACAGGAGGGCAGATTACTCGGATTAGTATATGAGAAGAGCAGAAACATGTTAGGAATAAAGTCAGAGAGGCCAAAACACAAAGTGGGATTAAAGTAGCAATAGACATACAGTGTATCAAGAGATCATTCTATAGATACATCAGCAATAAGAAGAAAACCAAGGAAAGCTGGCCTATTAC
The DNA here is from genome assembly GCF_000699105.1 of Pygoscelis adeliae. NCBI lineage: Eukaryota > Metazoa > Chordata > Aves > Sphenisciformes > Spheniscidae > Pygoscelis > Pygoscelis adeliae. The sequence continues at coordinate 4,624,952 of NW_008824359.1, read as the reverse complement.
CCAACAGAGAGGAAGAAATATTGTCAGATGATGCTGACAACAAGGATACGCTTAATACCTTTTCAATAAGGTTTCATTTAAAGGTCTAAGATGATCAGCATCATGAGCAATGAGTACTTCCATGACTTACTTATTCTCAGGTGGGTTGGGACTGATGAACCTTGGTCTAGGATGCTGAGGGTGCAGCTCCACATCCTTTGAGTTGGATGGGAGATGCACTTTTAGAGAGGATCTCCTAATCATCTCCATTTACCATGCTCTTGTTTGCTGTCCAGGCAGGCTTAGACTTCACAATGAAACTAAACAGGAAGACGCTTTGGGAGTGTTAATTAGTAGTTGCTAAAGGGCATAAAGTCCCTGAGATCAAACTAGAGCTAGGCTGAGGAAAAACCCAAACAAGCAGAATGCGGTCATTGGGACTAACTGTTTCTTACGACTGATCCACTCCTATTGCACCACAATGCTTGCACAGACATAGCCTGAAAAAGCAGGGTAAAGCAGCCTTACAAATGTTAGCAATTATCTTTGACAAGCCTTTGGCAGAAAGGTGAAAAACTGAAATTAGAAATAGTGCCCATTATAAAAAGAGGAGAACAGAGAAGCCGAGGAACCGTAGGTCAGTCAGTTTACATTTTAGCCCCCAAAAAAGTCTGGAATAAGCAAGCGAACAAATTATTACACCTGGAAAATACTAGGGAGATGAGTAGCAGCCAGGAAGGATTTGCCAAGAATAAACCAAACTAGTATTCTTTAAAACAGGAAAACAGGTCTTTTCAATTGGGGAAAATTGAAGTGTTTCATAATCAATTCTGCTTCACTTGCCATTCTCATAAGCAAATTAAAGACATAGTCCAGGTGAAATTAGTTTGGGCGTAAAACTGACCAAATTATTATATCTGTTGAGTAGGTAGGAATCTGCCAAAATCAGAAGGTATAACTTGTCAAGAGGTTTCCATAGAGGTCAGTCCAGACCATGAAACAGAGAGTAGATACATTAAATTTGCAGAGGGCATAAGGCTGGAAGAGACTGCAAAGGACTTCTTGAAAGAACATTCAGCACTACCATGATGTTGTTGTTCTTGTCCTCTGCTGGGAATGACCACCCCAGAAAACACGCGGGGAGCTTTTCTCTACCTGCTCCTCCCAATCTCATTTAGCACAAACTAGAGATTCAAGGAGTCTTGTTTTTCTCCTCAGAGAAGACCTCATAGCCCATAGATAGCTGCCAAGAGAAAGAGTTGTGACTTAACCATCCTGAAACCTTCACTCCATCCATGGGAGTATTTACATCACAGTGAAGTCCTGGGTCAATAAGCTTACACCATTTTTTTCTGATTCACAGAGAATTCAGTCCTGCTCTCATTAAATCAACAGCAGAGCTCCTGAGGGCTGTGAATAACCAAGGTGCCATCTGAACAAGATAAGGACTGGTGATACTCTGCCTTATTCCTCGATGGGCTTGTTTGAAATGCAATGAGTGGGGCAGGGAAGGATGTGCTGAACAACGCATCTATCAAGCGATTCCTTTGTACAAGGTATCTGAGACATTACTGTTACACACTCCTTTGGGGAACCATCTCACACAGTGTGTACGTTATGGTTTCTTTCAGAGAAGCTTATGGGAATCATTGAGCTCCATGCATTAGTCACCAAAATGATTAATAAGGACCTAAAGGTTCACATGCACATATTTCCATGTTAATGAAGCCCTCATGCTTTATGCATGAAGCAGAACACAAAGCTCCGGAAATAGTTCTTCTCAACGTTCTTTCCAATGCTCCCATTTTTTATGCTGTAATAGACATTGATTTATTTGAAATCAGCATAAAATACGTACCAGCTCAATAAACCCCAAAGAAGTTCTCAGACTTTCTTGAGTGTCCTCATCAGGCAATAAATCACAGAAGCAATAAAGTGTGTTAAATAGCTTAACCAATCATGAAGTGCAGAGCCATCAAATGACTCATTTAAATACTTGTAGGACATTAACCAAATATGAGATACTGGAGTCTTTAAATATATATTTCTTTCTCACACTTATACAATAAGTATGAAGATAAGGCAGTGGAATTTTGGGCCATACATAAAAAATTCATAACAAAAATTATTTTTCCTATCTTTGTAAATGAGAACTGCTATATGCTATATTTACTTAGCAGATACCTAGTTAAAGTACTTCACCTTGAACTATAGTATTTGAAAGCTTAAAAACTTTTACTGTATTTGTCTTTGCTACATCCCATAGAAGAAAGGAATAACCTTGTCACCTTCTTAAAAAAGGGGAACTGCAGGACAGAGAGTCTAAGGTTAAATCAATAAAGGAGCTTACATAAGAACTTTTTAGGGTCTGCAGACAAAATCTAGATTCTCAAGAGCCTAAGTGTTATAATCTCACATTAGAAAGGCATATATTCCCTTCAGAAATGTAGGTTTGTACATTTCAGCCACGGGAAGCCAGGATGGGAGCCAGTTTGCGGGTTAAGACACCTAGATCTGGTCCGCTGAATCACTCTTTAGACCTCGCTGATTCTGCCAGCTAGATCTCCATCTAGCTCCATACCTGGAGTTTAGAGATAAGCTTGCAGCTAGTCATCTGCATTTACATGTCTTAATCCAGCCTGTACCCCATCCTGGCAGACATTTTACCTTCTAGAACATCATCAAGGTCTTTGGGCTACAAACTAGATTCATGCGGCAGCCTAAGACCTGCATCTCGCCCTCTGAGTGACTCCCTCCGATTTACAGCTTTCTCAAAGGAGCCAGCACCAGACCTATAGCCCATCCGCGGGAGAAAGGACTATGTCCAGATCTATGACCTTCTTGTGGCTTTATGGGGGCCTTTGAAGGTTGAGTCAGGTCAGCATGAAAGAAGTAAGGCTGAAGTTCCGCCTCTCAGTGTGGCTGTTTACAGTCTAGTGCCATTTTACATAGTCTGAAATGGGCATCCAAAGCTGAAACATGCCCTTTTGCTGCAGAAAAGGTCTCCAGGATATTTGGGCATAGAGTTTCTTACTCTTGCTCTCCCTCAGGTTTATTACTCTCCTCGTTAGATATATAATATACTTAAGAAATAATATATAATACAAATATTTCTCATGTGTATGTTATATGTGTCTGTATTGTAGAAAAAAACCCCATATATATTCCTGTATATATATAAGATCAGAACTGGCAAGTAGGTGTTTCAAGTGCATACACTAACCACTAGACAAGATCATCTCCCACCTACCTTCCTGCTCCTGGATTCCTGAATTTCCTCTGCCTGGAGAACCAGTTAGCTAATTGCAGACATGAGTCAGAGAATGAGCCTAACGCTGGCACAGATGATTGGAGAGTTCAAGGCTGAGTGCAAATTTGAGGCATGAGCTAACATGACAGTGTAGAAGTACTCAGGGAAGAGGATGGCTCAGCAGGTAGGCAGCACTCTGCAGGAAAAAAAGGAAGGGTCTGGGTTGAAAGCCAGGGACAGGATTCAAATGTGGGGCTTTCCACACTAACCCTGAGTGCACCAACCCAGGAGTACTTACATTAAAAGGGACCGTCCCCCATCATTTCTGTGATAGAGCAATGGTAAAGCTCATGATAAGCAGATGAAAATAGAGGGTTTTTTCCTAGTGTACCCGCTCATCGTCCCACAGACTGTTCAGCAGAGACTTTTTTGAGTTAGAGGCTACAGCCTGTCCACTAGTACACCTATTATTCCTGGATTTTTGAATCTCACCTTAAACCCATTAACACCTCTGGCTTCTGTACAAGCCTGTAACAATGAGTTCCCCTGCTTAATTACATTTTTGATTAAAAAATTCTTCTTTTTGATCTAAACCTGAAGAGTGATGATTTCCTATGGTGTTTTCCATTTCCCATCTTATACAAAATGCAAAGCAATTGTTTCCTATTTGCTGTCTCCATAACACTCCATTTCTACAGCCCCCTACCAGCTGCCTCTTTTCCAGTCTCTCCTTTTGCAGATACCAAATTGTACATACATCTGATCATCATTGATCACTATTCCCTTTACCTTTCCTGATCCCCCTTTTTTCTGTTGAGAGGTGACCAGATCTGCACACGGTTTTCAAGAAATGAGCCCGAGACATGCATATAGTTAAATAGTCATGTTTTCTGCTTTATAGTTTAGTCTTTGCTAACAAATTTTCTCTCTGTCTTTGTTTTTTAGACTGCTGATACCTGTGTTCCTATTTTCAAAGAGCTGCAGTGACTACAGGATCTCTTTCCTGAGTTGGCAATAGCTTATTTAGAGCCTCTCATTGTTTATGAACACTAAGAGCTATTTTTTTCCCACCAGGTGCCTTACTTCACCTTTGAAAATCATATTTTCAGATATGGAACTTAAGCCTCTTCCTTACGTAATAATTTATTTGCATATTGCAGAAGCAGGGTGCTTGGTTGGAAGCTCAGCTGAGCAGAGGTGGCCACTCACTGCTTGTTTTGTATCCTATGACCTTATATATGAGTGCTCTGTTGGCGATAAGACACCTGTAACACCTAGCTTGAACCAACTATTATGTTGGAAAACTACCTAATGCGTACCGCGTGTGTTCAACTGATTGAGAGGATATGCTGACACATGGGATAGAAGGACGTAGTCATATGTGAGAGGATGGAGACACCTCGGGGCAGCAGATCTTGAACACAAATTCAAGTTTGGTTAAAAGTGCCCAGGAAGGGAGATGGAGGGATGTCATGTGGTGACCCTCTAGTCCATTCCTTACCTTGTACTCATCCCTGTTGCCCCACAACAGTGTTTCTTGTGCTTCCTTCCCCACAAAGCAAAGCCCCATGCCCTTTCACAGCGACCCACAGGCAGCTGTACCCTCACACCCTGCCAACACTCACCCATCATCATTCAGATGACCTCTCATCTGAATCCCCCATCTGCCCATCCCCTCCAAAATCAAGAGAAGTGTTCTTTCACAGGATCTGATCAAAATTAAGTACAGCCATGATTTGCTTGAGTGCAAGGTGGCTGCTATATCCACGAACGTACACTTGCCCATCACCGCTTTTCTCTAGACCCTCTGGCCTCAGTCACTCCCTTCTCAGGCCTGCTGCTGTCCCAGAGCTGCCCCTGCACTTCTTGCTGCATTTGAAGTTTTGTGCTTTACCTGCAAGCTATCAGCGTCGCTTTCTCCTCACCCTCAGGCCCTGAGGCACTGTGACTGATCAAACCATACCTCTTGCCCTGGATATCTATGCAGAAACAAAATCTGCTCATTGTGATGGTTTGGAAAGCCTGGTCATGACTGCTCTTATCAAAAATCCTTTTGGAATTGTCATGGTTTAACCCCAGCCAGCAACTAAGCACCACACAGCCACTTGCTCGCTCCTCCCGCCCCCCCCCCCCCCCCCCCAATTTTTTTTCAAAAAAACTCTTATCACCCACACCTACTTCCTCTCTCGTGTTGTAGAGCATGAAAATTTTAGTTGATAGTCTTAGTTTATTAGCTTAGCCTGCTAAGCTAATAAAGAAGTTATTGATATTGACTATATAATTTTAGTCAATAGTTAGTTTTGTGTGCAGAAACCTAGTAGAAGTCTGGCATAACAACAGGTATTGTTTAAAGGGCTTGGGAAAGGCCCTTGTATAAATGGACCTCTCAAATAATGATTATAACTTGCTGTAAATTGTTATCACTACTTTTTAAACTAGTTCTTAAAAATCCTTTAAGATTAATTCAAAACAATCCCCCCCCCCCCCCCCCCCCCCCCCCCCCCCCCCCCCCCCTTGACTCTGTGTCGACACTGCTCAGCAATAATGAAAACATCTCTGTATTATCCACACTGTTTCCAGACGAAATCCAAAACATAGCCCCATACTAGCTACTGTGAAGAAAATTAACCCTATCCCAGCCAAAACCAGCACAGGAAGAGGTGCAGGTAGGAGAAAAAAAGGAATGTGTCTGAGGGGAAAGTAGGTCTACAGAAGCCTCAGGACCAATCCCTTGGCTGCAGGAGTAGTGCATCACCTGATCAGACCAATGGTAGTATCTCACGGTACAACACAAAGAAACTTGGGTCCTAGGCTCTGCTCTTGACTACCAAATTGTAGTAGGACTTTGGTCAAACTCCAACTCTTTGTATTGTAGGTGGGCTGGCTTAAAGTTAGGAGTAGGTACCTACTAAGGGGTTCTTACAGTTGGACTAGATGTTGTAGGCCCCTTCCAACTGAACTAATTCTATTCTATTCTGTTTTATTCTATATGCTCCATGAAAGGGATGAAGGCTTCATCCAAATTCTCTGAAAATCAGTAGTCACTTCACCACCAATTCCAGTCATGTTGGCAAACCTCAACAGGCAAGGCAGTATTACTAATTCTTAGCTTGGGGAAAATTTTCTTGGCACTCACCATTCTCCTGTCCTTCCAACTGTCTCTGAGGTTGTTGGCTGAAGAATTATTTTCTTCCAGACACAGTTTTCTCTGTGTGTGTATGAGTGTACATGCTTGTGTGTGTAGGGATAGTTATTGTGGCTTGACTTCTTAGCCAGATTACCAGCTCCATTTGCACAATCATCGTACATGTTTCCACAGGATTATACAATGCACTGGTCATTCCAACTTCAGCTGCACAATTTGGCATGTTAACAGTTGACGACTCCTCCTCCCCAACCCTCCCAGAGACTGGCTTCACTCCCCTGAAGTCAGTGGAATTGTAATAAAATAAAATCAATGTTGTGGAGCAAAAAAAGCAAACCCATCGGACAATATTTCTTTAACAACCCACTCATTTGGTACAGTTCAGATTCTGGCAAGCGGCATCCTATAGATGGACTCATTACTACCACAATGTGACAAGCCAATATCCACTTCTGTCACATTCTCGATAGGAGCAGTGGGACTTGATGTCTATCTGTTTTCATTTTTGACCTGATGCATCTAGTTTTGCATGATAACAAGCCCAGAGGAAAAGAAAAATATATGGTTAACGTAAGTATTAACTAAACAAAATACTTATATACACATGCGTGTGAGCACATATGCACAATCATAAACCCCAAACCCTGTTCAAATCACCATGTTGCTGCAACAGATGAGATTTATCACCCACTCAAACCTCTGGGCATGAAAAAGAGCACAGGAGAAACCATTCCAAGCCTGGAGAGTGTGGGCTCCTGTCTCCTCTCCACGCAGCCCTCGTCTGACAGCAAGAAAATTAATGTAATAGTACTGAGGGGTTTTAGCTGAGCAAACAACCAGCGTTTCAACGTGGCTTTGTTGTATTTACCAGTGCCAAGGCAATTTTCAAAAGGACTTCAAAACAATAGGATGCGCCTCGGGTCAATGTAGCTGATTTCTGATAGATATTTTTTTTCTCTCCCCTTTCCAGGGGAGGAGCTGCCGAGGGAGCCAGCGACAAAGAGCCAAGGTCTCTAAGGTTTTCCCGAGAGCATGTAACAAATGTAGGAAACCGTGAAGGGGAAGACTATAAATCAGGACCCAAAAGGATGCACTGTCCACGGCAGCAGCTCTGAACCTTCAACAAGACATTTTTCTAGCAAGTTTTTGGAATTTTGGTGGGCTCTGACCTGCAGTTTTCACTTCCAAAATAACTTGACTTTTCTAAAGTGGTAATTTCATTTTCATGATAATGCTAAACTCAAGCCACATGTGCTTTAATTTAAAGCAGGACTCAGGCGGTGGACCCTGCCAAGAAACAGTAGAGAAACATGCTTATTCTACTAGTTTGCTTGAGGCATTCAGCATTTTTGAATGCCTAGGCAGAAATATAGTTTTTAAATAAGCCAATCCCAGAGAGAGAGAGAGAGAGAGAGGAAGAGAGAGAACTGAAGAGAGAGGGAGGGATAGAAGAAGGTTGCAGTACATTTTTGCATTAAGCTTTTGTTACATTGGCTGGTTAAATAAGAACTGCTGAACTGACAACAGAGCAGATATTATTTATTGCCTTCACTGGCTTTTTCTTTTTTTTTTTTGACAGCAAAGGTGTTGTCCAGACCCCTTCTCTTTTTCAGACACAAACTGGCATGTTAGACTTCATCACGGCACAGGCCATTAGATTGCTTTAAATATACACTTGGTTGCACAGCTCTTTCTACTAATTGAATCCCAGGGAGAGATATGTTTACAGTCCTTCTGGTGGCATTTTTAGGATTATTTTAAACTCTCCTGGGAGGCCCAGGAAAGCAACCTTGTCCTTTTATTTAGTGAGAGTAAAAGAGAGATACAGAAAAGAAGTAGGGAAGAGACAGGAATGAGTGGACAGAGAGGAAGAGATGTTTTTTCCCCTCCTTTAGAAAACCAGAGGACAATGCTCTTGGATTTGTGGGCGCTTTGTGTCAAGTGAGAAGCCAGCTTCTTCCCCCCATTAAAGTGCCTGCTGATTGCTTGTATCTGTCACTAGAAGATCAAATTTGGCAGTAGTTCTCAAAGTGCATCACTAAAGTGTTATCTTCCTTGTGGAGCAAATTACACAGCCGTGAGTGGTAAAAGTCAAAAGTTGTGGGGTCAGATCTTGATTTTTAGTGACTTCTGTTGGGCCTGCAGAGGCTCGATGCTTTTCTTTGTCAGGCCGCTCTAATTTTAGATGTTCACAAAACAGATGTAGGTGCTTGAGAGCAGGTACTGGTGTTTGCAAAAAACCTCCATCGATTGCCTACTAGTGAAAACGTGTTTCATTTCTTTGGCTTCCAGACACTTACACTAGAGATGCTCTTGACTTGTGCCTCTTGGGGATTTTTGTCATCTAAATGTGCACAGTTAATTACAAGAGTTGGGAACAGCAATATCCACTTCTCTGTTGAACCCCTAAGACCACAGCTGCCCCAACTGTCTGTCTCTACCCCCATAGCGGTTTGGCACTATGTATATGATACAGGGCAAATTGTAGACAGAGACCCATGTTGTTAGGTATTGGCCAAATGTCCTCATTTTAAGCAGTCCTGTTCTGGTCACTTTTTCCTGACTCTTCCCCCCCTCCCATGACACACTTGTGTGGGACAGTAACATTTCAGTCCGTGTTGCTTCCTCTGCTCTCTTCAGCCCTGTCCCCAAATGTCCCCAATGGTTAATTCCTGATCTTTCTGTTCAGTGTCACAGTCCCAGGCCCCTGCAAGTCTCCCCAAACTGGGACCCAGCCATTTCCAGCCAGGAAATCTTCCCTGTGTGCCGGCTTCACGGCACAGCATCAATTTTCTGTTTCCATACTGTTGGACCATGTCTGAAGTTGGAAGTGGGATCAGCCTGAAGGATGCAGCCGGGTTCAGGCAAAAGCCCTGACAGACTCCAGTTGCCTGCTGTCATAATTAAAAAAAACACCCTTGTAGGTAAAAACCCAGTGATCCACATTAGTCTCCTCAGGACAGGTTTTTAAAATCACTTGAAATAATAACCTGTGTTCTCAAACAAGGTTTGGTTTTTTGATCCGAAAGAAAATAGAGGGTGTTTCAACAAAGAATTTCTAATTTTGAAAGGCTGAGAGTTGCCTTTCAAACAATTCTTCCCTGGCCCTGGAATGGGCTGCCCTAAGACTGGTTGTTTTACGGTGAAATATCTTGTGTAAGAGGTATTTAGAAAAGGAACCACAATGCCTCAAGACAGACATGATTCAATGATTTCCCAAAACAGGGATTTTAAATAAATATTGCATTACATCTTTCTGGTTTTGTTTTGTTTTTATAAGCCATCAGTAACATACATGTAGCAGCTTCCAGGAAGGATGTGCAGGTAGTGAATTATCCATAAGAAATGACCAGGGGCTGA
>NW_008824359.1:4610189-4615191 GCF_000699105.1 Pygoscelis adeliae | reverse complement strand
ACCTGGCTGGCAGGCTATAACAAACATACATGCCACCCACACACTGTTTTAAAAGAACATTATTAAGGTTGCAAATCAATTCTTAACTCAAAAATGAACCTTAAATCGTTTCCCTTGTGTGTATGAATTATATAAGTCTTTAATTAAATGAACACCTAGTATATTTTCCACCACCTCATTCAGAATGGATGGCGCTCTCCTAATTCAATATTTTGTTCTCTGCTTATTATCTGAAGTGTGACCCCAGGCCTTATTTACAGTACAAATCTCATTCTGAAGACAGAATTATTAATTTCCTTGTGGCTTCTCCTGTGGGGTTCACCACCGCAAGATCTGAGGGCTTCACAAACATCCACTCATCAGTCTTCTCAAAACAGAGAGGAGGGGGTGCTGTCATCCCCCTTGGTCTGTCGGAGAACCAAGGCACAGGGAGACTGATGAAAAGTGAGATCTAGGGGGACACGGTATGAGACACATGACCTGATCTTGCACACTGAATTTGGCTGCAGTCAGGAGCAATCGGCGTTTCTGCAAGTCAGAATCTATGATCTTATCAGATATCTAGAAGATGAGAAATGCACAGTTAATGACTTGTGGGAAAAGTTTGGTTTCAGTGACAAGATGGGCTTAACAGACACCAGGATAAAAATGAATTCAACTCAACTAATTTAATCAAGGGACCATCCTTTCTTTTCCTGAAACCTTCATTTTCTATTTTTTTCTTACCCTTTCCAGGCTGCGAAATCACTGTGATAACAGTACTGAAAATACATGTCCTTCATTCAAAACGTCGGTTCCCAAAGCAGAGCTTCATTGCATTGAATAAAGCAGGTGTCAGTGGGAAATGTAGGAAGTCATGGAGTCATTCAAATCTGCATGAACACCACTTAGGCACAAGAAACCAAACTGAAGTTGCACAAGCACTCTTAAATTTGGTGATTCCTAACCTTTGCATCTTCCCGCAGTTAACATTTTTTGTTTCATTTCCTGGGTTTTTAAGAAGGTAGCCTGAAAAAGTAGACTTTCCTGCAGGAGTTATGGTCCAGGCACCCACACAGGTCATCAGCAAGGGCTGGAGCCTCTATATCACCCTCTCGAACTTCTGCCACTTGAGGTAACAGAATAATTGGGCAGAGGAAAGCTTTGGGGAGATTGCCTAATATCTTAAAACTGTGTGAACTGTGGTTTTTCAAAAGCCTGAAACTTTGCCAATTCTGGGCAGATTCTCACAGGGAATTCAAAAGATTCATCCCATCCATAGCAGTCAGCCAGATGTAAAATTTGAGGTTCCCATTAGAAATCAAAGGAAATGTCCCCAGAATTTAACATCCAAAATTAATTTAGCTTTCTTCTTGGAAATGGCAAACCATTCCCCCCCCCCCAAAAAAAAAAGGAAAAAAAAATCAGTTATAAACTAGCAACCAAAATGGAAAATTTCAGTGCCAGCACAGAATCTTGGGAAAGTCACAATGAACTGAAAATTAGTGTTTTAACAGTATTTGTTGGGCAATCTTAAAAGTTATTGTGACAAAGGATGTTTTTATGTTTTTCTTTCACTTGGAGCCAGGACATAATCTTAGAGATGACATGTCACAAGAAGTTACCTTTTGCCTATACTTTGTTCCAGTTCGCTTGCAGCAATGCAGGTGAATCAGAAAATGCGATCCATTTATCAGGTGGCTTAGTATCTCTGCTTGACTTTGTAGTACTTTGACTGCTATCGTTAAAATGGTGAGAAGAATATATCCAACGAAAAACCTCAGATCATTACTACATCTATTCCCACTCCCACTCCTGGATGAGACCTTAAGTCTGCCAATTCCTTTATGGTATCTAGATAATTGGCCTAATTTTCAGAGGTGTGAAAAGATTACGAATCCTTTATGTTTGACTAGCACAACTGGAAAATTGTACATCTTTGTTACCCAAATAGGAACTGAGTTGCCGAACTGGAAATCCCGTGATTGAAAATGTTTGACCTTGCTCTTGAAGTGCATTATCTCATCTAAGTTGTGCAAAAGCCAATGAGAAATTTGAATACTGCTTGATGTACAGCTTCATGCCTGCAGACTGAACTGTCTCTTGGCCAGATAGTTCTGTGGTAGGTCAGGAGCTAATTTATTGTTGGTTGCTGCCACTGGGATTCCTTCTAAAGAGCAAATGTCACCTGCTGTAGGACATAGAGGAAGGATCAGTCCACGCACACCCAGGCGGTGCACCTCGCTGACCCCGTGAGCTACTTGCCAAAATCACCATACAAATGAGACCTGCCCTACTCAAAGCAGATAGAACAGGGAGCAGAGCAGTGCCGGGAGGCATTCACAGGTGGAAAAGGTTAACGTCTCCCTGTGGGGTCCTATTACTCATTTCTGAACACGGTGCTCAATCCTAGCACAAGCCGGGATGCCTGTGCTGCATGGTTTCCTCAGCAGCTAGAGGGGTGGCTTTCCCAGTGGGTCCCAACCTGTGCGCAGTGCCAGCGTGGGAGCCACATGTGAACGGCTTTGCAACAAGTAGCTGGAGAGCCCCAGGTTGGCCATCCAGATATTATCTTCATCTCTTCTCCTATGCCAGCTAATTATTATTTGATGTATAAAGCATGGTATTGGCTGCAGCTTTTATAACTGGTAATCGGGTGGGGTTTAGACAGCATTTTTTAATGAAACCGTTTGGTATTTTTTGACAGAAATGACCACTTGTTACAAAATCCCCTTTTTTTTTATCTCAGTGAAAAATAAGAAGCTCTCAAATCCAGATTAAACACATGAAGTGTTCTGAATATTTTCCCCAAGATGTAGTTTGCCAAAGTGTTTGAATTTTCAGCAGTAATGGGTTTTTTCCCCCCACATTTTCAAATTGCCGGCAAAACAACAAAAAAATGGATTTTGCCCAGTACTAGCTGGAATATCATTTAGACAGATGCTCTGTCAACAACATCCATAGAATTTAGCCCCTAGGGTGTTATATCTGTGTTTCTCAAGCTCTACTCTATCATAGCTTGCCATATCCCTTGGAAAAATTGTAGGTAGACCATTGAATTAATCAGGTTTACTTGATTTTTGCCCACTGGAACTGGAATAAACAAAACAAATGCTAATGTCTAAACCAGAACAACTGCATGTCTCTCTGATGAATTAGGAAAGCCAAGAAGTATGTATTTTTTTTAAGCAAGAACAATGGAGAGCTGACATTGCAAAAGGCCTGATAAATGATACTATATTGTTTTCTTTTCAGTGCTTTCCACTGTTGCCCACTTGTTTCAAGCCCAAAAGACCAGCTCCAGAAAAGGAAATCTTGATTTTAGTGAATGTAACAACTCCCAGTCAACCTCGATGATTTATTTGTTCACTCTGTCATTAAAACCCCTCAATCTGGATGCCACGTTCTGTGCAGAGCCTTACCAGTCATGTTAGGTTATTTGCGAGGGGATTCATTCATGGAACTTAAAAGCGAACTTGTACTAGCAGTGGAATATTTAAGTCATTTAGCCATCCAACAATTTGTTTCCCGGTCACCCGAATTGGATCTGCCCAGTATATGCTCTTGCAACGTGATGGAATAAAAAAGGAGACCACTATTTTAATACATGGTTGTAAGCAACCAATAAAATAGCCCTTTTTCCCTCCCTCTGAAACACTTGCAAGTTTAGCTCTGCAAAGGTTAAATAATTGGTTTAACCTGATCCCTCTATGACTCTCCTCTACCTTGTGGGAAAACTCCTGTAAGCTTATTGTAAACATAATTATGCTGTGTGGGCTTTTCATTAATCTAGCAAAAAACCACAAGATGACATGCACCAGACTATTTTTTCCCTTTCTGGAACTTGCCTCTACTTGCAGTTGCTGCAAGATGCTTATTTGTATAGTCTGAGCTTTTTTGCAAATGTACTGTGAACTAAATCTTCTCTGTTTTTCCCATTCTGAGAATTAAACAGGAGGTGTCCCAGGGTTAATAATAAGGCGTTTAAGGCAGACCCGCTTCTTTAGCCATTACATGGCAGACGGAAATCTCTCACCCTCCTGTTCCTGGGCTTTGGTGGCAAGTCAAGCAGCAAAATATTACTTGAGAATGTGAAATACAAAGACTGGCAGTAACTCTCAGCAATGATCAAGGTGTGGATCCTCTACTTTGCCTATGGCAGGCAGCTGCCTTGATACACTGATGCCTAGACACCCAAAAATAGTGATCTGGGGAAAAGCAGGTGAGCCGAAGCCAACTCTGTTTGGTTACCGCAGAGCCAGCTGAGCACCCAGTTGAGGTTATTCTGCAGGGAAGCAATGGGACATCTGGGAGCCGTTGGCTTCTCCTCCTCCTAAGGACTTTTGGAGAGTACTTTCTGCTTTCTAAAGTATGCAATAAGTATCTGGTGGCTCTTTGGGGATTTTAGGTCAAGATGTTTGGAAAGCAGTGGCTTATTGTGCTGGGTTTGTGGTGGGTAACATGGACTTTTAGGGCGTGTTAATTAAATAAAGGTCAAATCCAAGGATATCCCAGTTTGCACATATCTGCAGGCTAGTTGAGCTGTCTTCCTCTGCTTTCTCATTCTCCTGGGAACCACATAGGAGTATCCCAATAGCTGAATCTCTCCCACGATCCAGCAGTTGCATGTTGTAGGGCCAGTGACCTACAACATACAACCGGGCTGGAAACCACCCTTCAATATAAGACCCATTTCTCCTCACTGTCTTCATCTATTAGAGGGGAAAAAAAAAAAAAAAAGATAGTAACACTTGGTTGGTTGCCTAAAAGGACATTTAGGGACATGAAAGAATAACATTTGAAAAATGCTTTAAATAGTCCTGTTAAGTATACTGAAATAATGGATACAGCTTCTTTTTCTCCAAAAAGAAGGTGCAGCCAGTGCTTGAATATGCATTACAAAGCGAATTTGTTAGCATGGCCTCTCACAGACAGCAGACCTGCACTTGCATCATCTGGACTACAGCATGGCTGCAGATGAAGCAGCTCTGATCCAAAAGCGGCAAGCGGCTCGCTGAGAGCA
>NW_008824359.1:4566334-4610136 GCF_000699105.1 Pygoscelis adeliae | reverse complement strand
CTGCTCAGCTTTCCAATCAGAGCTGGCTCGTGTCCAGCTGAGCAACTGCAGATCTGTCTGCAGAGGCCGGTGCAGAAAGCCCCACAGCTGGTGCTCCTGGGGTGGGAGCAGGGACAGTAGCCCCCTTGTTAGCAGCACCCAACGTGATGCATAATCCAGGTCAGCTGCTTGTGTAACAGTAGCACAGCTGCTACTTCCAACCCTACATAACTGAGGTCTAGCTGAAAAGCAGAAAGCACTTTAAAAAAAAAAAAATATATATATTTTTTAATCCTACTTTTGGGAGCCAAAGGTTGGGCTGCAGTTGGTAGTGAAACAACAATCACATTGTCATCTTTAGACAAATATGGAGATGTATAACAGGATTCCAGTCTGCTTACACTGTTACAGTCAAGGTGGATAGTTTGGGGGGCAGGAAGCAAACACCGCGCTTCAGGAACTAGTTCCTCAAATCAAGCTGTTTAGGACTCCCATCAAAATCCTAAAGGCAGGTGACTCTATGGTCCAGAGTTGCTAAGTGAGAATTACAGTGCCTGCAAAACAGCACAAGAGGAAGAATTGCTGTTGTGGATTTTTTTAGAAGAAATGTTGCCAAACCAAACTAAACTCTTTTTCTGGCACAGCAACAGACCTTTTGGATAAGGGAGAAGCATAGATGTTTTATCTTGCCTCTAATAAGCTTTTGATATTGTTTTAAACAGCATTCTTAGGAGCAAGTCAAAGTAATAATACATGGAAGAAAAAAAATTGCTGAGAAACTAACACTTGCCAATACTACACTCTCTACCAGGAAATATGTCATGAGCAGAGTTTTGCAGTAGTCTTCTGTGGTAATATTCAATGCCCTCATGAATGAATTGGTGATAGAGGAGAGAGAAAGCTCATTAAATACACGGATCATGAATTATGCACGCATCCAAAAGTGAATTCTGAAAGTATATTCAGGGACCAGAGTAGAATTAAACTAATTTTCACAAAATAAAGCAATGTCTGGTAAAAAATAGGATGCTATTTGACAAGGACAAGAGGGAATATTAAAAATAAAACATGTGATGTAATCCTTCTGCTCTACTTGGTTTGGCTAAATTTAAATTGAATTACTGTGTTCAATTCAAGAAATATGTAGGCCAATGGCAGAAGACGCACAAAAGTTCAACAAGAATGGTAAGAAATCTAGAAAACATGACCTGCAAATTGAAGGAATTAGGATTATTTAGTCTCTTCTTCAGAGAAGATTGCAGGGAGATGTGATAATGATCTTCAGAACATTTCAGAGACCACTGTGAAATAAGCAGTAAAGAGGAAGGGAGTAAACTATCCTCATGTCTAGTGCAGGTAGAACAAGAAGTAATAGGTTTGAATTGCAACAAGAAAGATTTAGGATAGCCTGTGGGGAAAAATGTAAACATAAATGTAATTAAGTACTGAGATGGATTGCTTTGCAAGGCTGTGGAATCTCCAGCACAAGAGGTGTTTAAGAACAGGTAAAACAAGCATTTGTTGGGAATAATATAGCTATCACTTGCCTAAGGTTGGTTTCCCACAATAGATTAGATGACCTTTCAAGGCTCCTTCCATCCTTTTCTTTTACAATTTTGAGTGGGGGAGAGAGTGTAGCATGTTAACTAGACCACTATATGT
The DNA here is from genome assembly GCF_000699105.1 of Pygoscelis adeliae. Lineage (NCBI taxonomy): Eukaryota > Metazoa > Chordata > Aves > Sphenisciformes > Spheniscidae > Pygoscelis > Pygoscelis adeliae. The sequence continues at coordinate 4,608,495 of NW_008824359.1, read as the reverse complement.
ATGGAGCAGAGTTGTAAGAACATCCTTATTTCTACTATTAATTTGTCCATTTTCCACAATAATCTTCCTTATTTTTAATTGCTTATACTCTGAGTTATTGTATTGTTCTTCTAAGTATCCTTGATTCAAAGATTTCTTCTATGCAGGCATTCATATAGCCACATTATGTAGTTCCTTATTCTTGGGACAGCAAGACATCAGGTAGGGTATAAAATAACATGAGGAGGATAGCAGAAGCTGATCCTTCTTCCTTAAAATCCCCCCTATCCTGAATAATAATTTTATATGAAGACTAAGGACTTCTGTATTTCTTTCCACTTGAAGATAGTTTTTCCATTAAAAAATTCCAGTTGCAGAAGAATGGGTTAGCTTTAGCTCCTTGATAATACTGTTTGTGTCTTAGGCTACACTGCTTAGTTCTTCAGTTTTCCTTCTTGAAAATGGAACTTAACAGCATTACAACAGAGAATATCGTAATATCATACTATAGCAACAAAGTCAATATAATATGTACAAAGACAGAAGACACAGGCCACAAGCCAGGACAAAGCCATGGTCTATCTGTAGGCATAGTACCCTAGATTTTTGTAGAGCTTGGCAGAAGTACAGAATGCAAAAGGCTATGCATTTTTATAATATTAAACAGGACGCGACTTTTGTACTGGAGATATATATATATATGCTTTAGCTTAACGGTGGTATCTAACCATGTTCCTTGGATGAACTGAATATGGTCCTTCTCCATGTGATCTGGAGTTCACAGCGTAAATGAAATTCCTCTTTTCTTGAGGACTGATTGCATATTTGAGTGACTGATTACTGTGCAAACAAAAAGAGATGTCATAGAAAATCCTGCCCTGAACAGTTATGAAGAGTGATTCCAAGAAGCAGAGCGGATGCCAAACACATTGCTCTGCAGACCTTTTCCGTGGTTTCTTTTTATTTTGGATGCAGTACTGGTAGAATATACTTAGCATTTATTTTGAAACTAATTAAGTCTGACTGTTTATTATGTATCTAAAAAGGCAAATGTCTAATTTCCACTTTTTAATATTCCGATTTCACATTTTCCTTAGCAGATTGCTAGTGAAAGCACTTTAGCTAGAAAGACTATGACATATCATCTCAAAAAATAAAGACGAGGGTGATTTTTTTCCCCCCACATTGGCAGAACTTTTTTCCATTCACTGTTTTGGATTGAAAAGCCTCATCTTTGGGACACGTACCACAAGACAGCAGGATAAACCAAAATCTTCCTTGGCTGTTCTCACAGCATGTTGCAGGAATCCCCTATATCCTTCAGGACCGAGCAGAAAGCACTGAAACAACATTTCAAAATAAATAAATCCGTCAGAACGTACTACCCCCAAATGTACCTCACCCAGCATAGCTCCCTAGACCATAGAGGTGATCAGTCTTGGTTTTTCATAACCACCACTTTGATGCCCCTGGTTTTGCCTTAGGTATTAGCTGTAGTGCTGGCTTTTTGATTGTTCTTTTAAGTCAGCATAAGTATTTTCCACTGACTTTATTGGTCACTAGATCAGGCCCTATAAAAACAGATACAGCTTTGTAAGACTTTCATTAAAGCAATGCACATGGGTCCAGACCATCTCACCTGACTCTAAAGCCTGCAAAGGTAAGGCATGTAGGCAGTTAGATTAGGCTTCCTAATGAGGTCAACAGATTACGTCTCTTTTATTGATGATATAGGGAGCATTGAAGGACAACACCTCTGTACAACACATCACATAGGTGGGATGAGCCTACCTATATAATACCTGAGCAGCTGAAACCCCAACTAGAAGCTGAGAGATATGATTTATGGCAGTGATCACTATGTACGCTACTGTCTCTCCAAAGTAGACCTAGATGAATGCTCTGGAGGAACTTAAAGTTGCTCTGTAATGCTTTTGCTAGTCATGCAATATTTTATCATAGAAATAAATTTTCCCTAGTGTCGAATCCCTTTAAGATATGGCAGGCCCTGTGATTTATTTATATTTACTATTTTGATTAGTTTAATACTTTAACAGATACAAGGGGGATTGAGAAGGAGAATGACATCCAACAATAGTCAGAGATGAAAGATGCTGTAATTTAAAATAAGAAATATAATCTCAGACCCATTGCCTTTAGCTTCTGCATTGCCTCTTAAGGCTTATCCTTTTGTGAAACCTTTGCCGTAAATTAAATACCTTTTCCACCAACTGTAAGAAGGAAAAGATGATTTTGAAAGCTATTCTCTACTTTAAGTCATACAGAAAGTGTGTATTCGAGCTGGATACAAGGTTGTGTAGGAGCAGGAGCTAGGTGCTCTGGGCCTGCAATATCTCGGTGCTGATCCTGTCATCTTTATAATATTTTGAACATTTTATGCTAGAGAAAGGCAACCTGCTTTTTTAAAAAATGTAAATACTTAAAAAATTAACTGCCATTTCTAATATTGACCCAGCAGAGTTTTCTGGTTAATAAAAAAAGTCCTGTCTTCCTCTAACATATTGATTGCTCTCAAGAGTAAAACTGTTGAATACTCCCTTATCATCAGCAGTGAAGTCATCTAAATTTTGCTTAAGGATGCTCATGCTATTTGCCTCCAGCTCCTTTGAACCAAAATCCTTCCTGGCTATTTATTCCTAAAACAATGCCTCCTTCAATTCTTATGCTGACATCATCTGAGGAATTCAGGATGTCTTTACAGAAATCAATGGATTAATCCTCACAATAACCCTAAAAAAAAGAGAATAATTATATTTCTGACCTGGTAGAGTGGGGAATTGAGGTATAGAAAAAAATCTTTTTACCCAAAAGACGGATACATACAGTCTTAGCAGTGCAAAGCCTTAGCAACAGAATCAGGATTTGTTTTCTGGACTTCAAGTCCATGTTCTAGCAGTAATACAATGCTTTCCCTCCCCTATGTAATACGTTCCCTCTTCGTTCAAACATCTGTCCTTGAAACTCCTGTTTGGTGTAAATGTATTATAATCCTTAGTTTCAGTATTTCATTCATGTCATCCCATAAACAGACACTTTCAAGAGTGAATAATTCCATTTTGAATCAACCCCTTTTGTATGTGAGTCATTCTTCCCATGTCTCGTATTTGCAGTCAGATGCTTTGTGCTTTCCAGTTGAAACATACCTCTTGTCTCAGTAATTATTTAGGAATCAGTATCTGCTTTCTATATATTAGTGAGGGAAAAGCTTCCAAATATTCTCAAAAGCTTTATTGCATTTTCGTCACAACCAGTTCAACGGCAAATATGATTGTTATTCATATAGGATAAGCATGTCAAGTTTCTAATCCCAGTACAGTCTTTACTGCAGTCCTATGTTATTTATTCACTTTATCCCGTGTTTCCATTGTCTTCAAAAAGCACTAAATCAGGCAGGGACGGAGCTGAGATTTTGGAACAGATTTTCATTGGCATAAATAGCAGTGAGGTGCCTAACGCTTAGGCAGTTCACATGGCCAACCAATATGGCTGTTCAAAGCCTTTGGGGATGCGAAAATCTCTTCTCAATGCCCCAAAGTGCAGTCAAACAACCTACTTCACACTCACTTGTAGAAAGCGTGGCCGGATGAGATGGCAGTGCAAAAGAAAGTGTGTGCTGTAAACTCACACCTAAGTTTACTTCATAGCAGCTTCTCTGTGTAGAGAAGCCTCTAAATATATAGCAAAGGCAAATAAATTCAGTGCGTTCACCAGTCTGCTGCTGGTTTTGATCACATTAGATTAGAGATTAGAGTTCAAAATTAAGTTCTTGCCATCCTGTTGGCAAAGTCTGGGTATTGATGTGGTGCTTTCAGTGTCTATGTGATATAGTACATCATTCTTCTTGTAGTATTTTGTGAAATGATTGCCCCATGTCACGTCTGTGTCCAGCTTTCTGCTTTGCTTTGTTTTTAAACCCGGGGAAGAGAATTCACTTAAAGCTTGGAGTTTTGGAAAAAGCATAAGAAGGGGTGATCAAATTCAGTGAAGTAACAGGATCCTTTTCCTGCAACCTGATCATTTATATGGGATTTTGACAGCTAGAAGGAAAATGATTTCTCTTTTCTTTTACGCCTGACTCTGGTCTCAGACTCACTGAAGCTTTGAGCGCTTCAGGCAGGCAAATGATGTCAGAGTCTATTCCAGGAGCACCCTGCAGTGACTGAAAGGGCACTTGGCACAGTTGTGTCTCCTTCCCCATCGATGTTAATGGAGTATCCTCAGCTCAGGTTGGCCTCAGTGGCGCAGCCTCACAAAATCCCCTTCCCTATTGCCACCTGTGGGCAGGAAGGGCAGACTGTGGAAGTCAAATTCAAAGTCAAATAATTCTTCGATGCCATTTGCCAGGTTCTTTTGGAACAAATCAAAAAGAAAGAAGCCCCCAGGTATGCCTGAATTAAGAACAGCAGGGTTCAGTATTTGGTACTCATTTGGAGGGAGTGGAAAGTGAAACAAGATAGCAGAGGCAGATATGCAGAACTTTGCCTTTGGCATCAGGGTCTTGACAGATAATGAGATCTAGCTCAGAAGAGTGAGCAGAGGGAATTTACTTTAGCTTATATCTGAGGTTAATTTGTGGTGTTGTGGTGTTCATACATCCAAATCAACTTGATGATATTCTACGGTCTTTCTGTGGCTCAGTTTTAACTACACAGTGCCATGTAAATGTGAAGGTCTAAGCAAGGTTATGATGGTCCACTTGGGTGTTGCTAGAGCCTGTTGCTGGTATGTTACGTGTTTGGTACCCAGAGCTACTACCCGGAGTTGGTACCACCTTAATTCAGTCGGGACAGGCACAGTGTAGGCTGAAAAAGGGCATACTCCTTGTCCCACTGCCAAGCAGAGGTTATGTCAAGAATTTGATTGATCAACCAAGATTCTGGTTGATCTGTTTTCAACAAGTATCTTTTCCATCAGCAAATGCTGTCTATTCAAAAAAGAAGTGCTTTCAAATGTGTGTCCCTTTTGATAACAAGTAAGTGAGGGCAACTTATGTCTGTCCAGTACTCACAGCTACTGCTTGAGTTGTGCAAAAGCCATGTTGAAATCCATGCTCTGCCCAGTTCATAGCCAGGATTTTGACAGCCGGCTGAACATGAGCCGGCAGTGTGCCCAGGTGGCCAAGAAGGCCAATGGCATCCTGGCCTGTATCAGAAATAGTGTGGCCAGCAGGAGTAGGGAAGTGATCGTGCCCCTGTACTCGGCACTGGTGAGGCCGCACCTCGAATACTGTGTTCAGTTTTGGGCCCCTCACTACAAGAAGGACGTTGAGGTGTTAGAGCGTGTTAGAGAAGGGCAACGAGGCTGGTGAGGGGTCTGGAGAACAAGTCTGATGAGGAGCGGCTGAGGGAACTGGGGTTGCTTAGCCTGGAGAAAAGGAGGCTGAGGGGAGACCTCATTGCTCTCTACAACTCCCTGAAAGGAGGCTGTAGTGAGGTGGGTGTCGGTCTCTTCTCCCAAGTAACTGGCGAAAGGACGAGAGGAAATGGCCTCAAGTTGCACCAGGGGAGGTTTAGATTGGACATGAGGAAAAATTTCTTTACTGAAAGAGTGGTTAAACATTGGACCAGGCTGCCCAGGGAAGTGGTTGAGTCACCATCCCTGGAAGTATTTAAAAGACATGTAGATGAGGCACTTAGGGACATGGTTTAGTGGGCATGGTGGTGCTGGGTTGATGGTTGGACTCGATGATCTTAGAGGTCTTTTCCAACCTTAATGATTCTATGATTCTATGATTCTATGATTTGAGCCTGCGCTTTGCTATTCCTCGAGAAATTTTCCTAACTGCTTGTATTTTTTGCAAAGCTGCAACTTCAAGATTTTTTCACAGAAGAGCTGTATCTACCTAGCTTGAATTGCAAGGGCCCTGCTGTTCAAGTTTCTGTGTGGAAGTTAGTCCTCCTACAACCCAACGGCTGGTTACATGGCCAGCTAGGAAGCAAAAAATAACCCTTAGAAAAAAGAAAAGATTGAAGGATTTCATGAAAGTGACCCAATGAACTGTATGAAATCCAGGCAAGTTCTAGTCACTTCTTCAAGGTCTGGAGGGGAATTGAAATTTGCAGATGAAACACAAGCATGACAGCCGGGATCTCCCTGCAGACAGAGCACATAGGTGCAGTGTATGGATCTCATCAAAGACAGACGCGATCAGGAGCCTCTTTGGTTTGTGTTCATTCATGCCTTGCCAGTTCTGCTCACTTTGATGATAAAATTCCTTCTCACTGCAATTTCAAGGAAATGGGGAGAAAACGCACAAAATACTTTGGAAAATTTCACTAAGGCTTTTAGAACAATTTTCTGTTAAGGAGTCAGTGTTTTGTCTCTAAGGGGGATTTGCAGTGTTTTAACCAATACTAAATAGGAAACTAAACCAACCTGTCACTAAAAGTAAAATGTTGACTCATGTTGACATTTGAGCCAAAACTCATAACAGGCCTTGGGAAGAACAGCTAAGATCTCTTGCATCTGCTTCCTATCTGGAGGTAGAGAATATTAACATTTGCTTTACTTTTGACTAAGGAAAAAAAAAAAGAATTAACACCAAAAAGATGAGCTTGAATTAAAAATAATGAGTCTCTTCCTATTTATAGTGTCTCTCACAGAGATGTAAACTCACTGGAAAACTAGCAATATTTCCATAGAATCACAATGCTCATTCTTAAAACCTTTATTAATACCATTTGTAAGAAATGAAAGTATCCATAGTGTTAAGAGTGGTGAACTGGGGAAATGCTATGAATTCTGTTCCAGTAATATTCACCGTTTCCAACAGTTAAAATAACAACACCCAAATCCATGGGCAAATCTGATATGGAGAAAATTTTCCTGGCCCTGTAACTGATGATGCAGAGGACTGTAACTTCTGATAGTTGCAGATGATGCACTTCAGCTGTGTTGAGGAGATAACCTAGTAATATTAAAGACTAAAATACATGACAAGTGACAAGCAGGCCACTCTTCCATAAAACCTAACACAACTCTCCAAGTAAGTCTTCCAGCCTTTTAGGAAAGCATACCTCTAAGACATCTGATGGGGGGGGCTGGGGAGGGCCGGGGGGAAGCAGCCATTTCCACCAGATCTTGAAGGTTAGGAAATACAGCAGGTCTACTAAATCCTGAAATACATGACCACCCGATGGTAACAAACTGTCAGTCTCTGAGCCTTAGTTTCCCAAACTCTGTTGGAGGTGACTGAAACTGGGACTCATTTCCAAAGCTTTCAGCTGGGATGTTTTATTTAATGGGTTTTGTTGTGTGGGAACTGATTAAGACCAATGATATGATAAGGTCTGCCACTTAATTGGGAAATGGTTTGACTTAATACATTTTATCTCAGCCACTGCCAAGTGCTATCAGAGGGGGACATTGATGTATCAAGACCCCCCCCCCCCCCCCCGCAGTTTACTTCTGGAGATGTTTTTTTTTTATGCTATGGAAATGGGTGGCAGGATCTGGCTGGATCAGAGTCTGATGGACCTAATGTGAGAATTGCACGGTGAGATTTTGTGGTTGGCATTATGCAGGGAGTCAGTCTAGGTGATCTGAATGGTGCCTCCTGGCCCCAGAAGATATTAAACCGAGGGGTGTTTTGATCTCTTTTCTGAGTGTGTTGTTTAAAATGGCATTTCTTGTGTCTGCTTTCACACCGTAAGTGCAAGGTATTCACTTGCACTTATGTTAGTTAGCTTTTAGCTGCTCTAATCAAGATCCTGCAAATGTTGTCTTTGGGAATGGGGCTAAATATATTCATAAGCTTTGCAAGAGCAGGCGTTAATCAGAGCAACCCTTTTTAAAAGGACTGCATTTAATTAAATTAATTATGTTTCTTTGTATTTAATTAATTCCATGCTTCAGGGTTTCCAATGGATGCCTAGAGAGGCCAGGAAGATTTTTTTTTCCCACCTTTGATGAATAACTTGGCTGCTGATTTTTGGTGTTTATTTTTTCCCTATTTTTCTCAGATTCATCAGAGATTGGCGGCAGTCTGACATGGGACATGAGGTCAGGTGCACTGTTGCTTCCCTCTTGATTTCTTTTTTCTCCTGTGCTCAGGTTTAAACCACATATCATTTACAGGGCCAGGAAAATTTTCTGCTTATCAGATTTGCAGTAATTTTGTGCGTTGGCTAGATTGCTTGGACATTTTGACCCAGCCGGTGTCCTGCAGTTGAAGGTGCCCAAACCATTGGCGACGACTTGAGTCTTTCCTGGACTCATCCTGTGCAATACTACGGTTTTGAGGTTGGTTTGCTTTCTTCAGCAATAGATTTGATTTTTTTGCTGAGTGTTGGGGAATGTAGCTGATGATATTTGGATTTGTGCATAGGAATGGCCCTTGGGGGACATCCCAGGCTTAGCACCTGTTACCTCCTTACTCACAGGGGAGTAGATTAGGTTATCCAGGTGATGTCCTCCAGTCTGACATCCCTGAGATGGCTCAGCATGAAGTCAGGGCTTGAAATTATGCTTGTAATTCTTGGGCAGCGTGCACGTAAGAAAAGACAAACTACACAAATAACAACTAGCCACAAGTTTAAGGAGATTCTAATGCAGGCCTCAATAAAGATAGATGATATATTTATGCAATTATAGGCTCCCATTACAGTTTCTAACAGCCACCGTCCTGTTAATGACTTTAACACTGATGCATGGTGCAGAGCTGTGCCTGGCTGCGTGCTGCTGAGGGAGAGCTCAGGGCAGAGCCCAGCTCCGGGACCAAGGCTGGAGCCAGGGATGGAAGGTGGGACCTCCTCATGGCTGGCATGAAAACAAGCTGGAGACCGATGCTTTTCATCCCTCCAGGTGACAGGGCCGCAGTTAAGTGCTCAGCTTGAAAGAAAACCTTGTGATGATAATTGGGATAACAGGGTGCCTGGGCATGAATAGGCATTTGTGGTGATCATAATTAATTAGGACCGTGATAAACTACTTTGTTCAGAAGGTACCCAAAATCCAGTTTTGCAGTGGATCTAATATACAGATTATAAAACATGGCTTTATTTTTTTGAAATAAAGCATGTCATTGACCAGAGGGTTTAAGTGTGGGTTTTCTACTTTGTTTTTCTGATGTGCACCAACACAGGGACTGATTCTTCAGAAAACCCCAGGGGAAATGTCAACATCCAAGACCACCTTGGGCATGAAGAACACAGGGATGGGATTGCAGAAATGCCTTAAAATCTTTCTGGATCTGTACAGGGAAAGGCTTGATTTAGACTGGGGCAACTAAGACTAGAGCCAGGGCCCTTAGGCTGAGTAGCAGATGCCTACTAGAGCCTCGGGGCCCAGGTCTGTGCTCTGATTGTCCAGGTAAGAGGTGCAAGGAGAGAGTATCATAGCTCCTCAGTGGTCCATCTTTCTGGGTTCTTCCTCATGGAAACCATTATTTTAGCAGGCAGGTCTTGCTTTGAGATGAGCCCAGGATCAGGGTTACTGATTCTTCCTTCTCAAAATCCTCCTGCCTTCAGGTAGAGAGGACCACAGAAATGTTCTTGACACAAGTGTTCTTTGGTTCAGCTCACAAATTGGGTTGTGTTTTAAGTCTGGGTTTGGGCTGGGATTGCAAATGCTGTGACGGGGCTAAATGTGGAGTGTTACATTCTGGGGCTTGAGACCAAAAGCTGTGTCTCCTTTCTGCTAGAAATATTGATCTGGGGAGGATGGAAAGTGGTTGATGTTAGTGCACCGTGTCAGGTGTGACTTGCTGCAATGCAGGGCTTTAGTGTTCTTGGGGTTCCTGATCTTAAAAAAAGCTCCAGAATGAAGATCAAAACAAAAAAAATCACTTTTCTGGCTCAAGAGAATTTTCTGCAATAAAGGCAAGGACAAGATTTCTCAATGCCTGGGCTGAGTGTAGAATTAAATTCCCCAGGAACTAATAAACATCACAAAACTCACTGTCTTCTGCTGAAATGCAAGACATCTACCTCTGAGCTGCCTCCTCTAACACAGGACAATCAGCAAGCACTTAAAACTATTCCTTGGGAAAGCAAAAAAAAAAAAAATCCCCTATTGCACACACTTGTCTCCTGGGGAAACTATGAGAAAGAGCAGACAGCAGATGACAAATGCCAGTCACGTCTCTGAATGGGGTACTGGAAGGCAGTCACACGTTATGGTGGGGAGCCCAACATACGAACATACAAACATACCAACATACGATCTGTCAGCACATCATCAGACAAACTTCGTACCAAAGCCAGGGGGGGATTTTGCCTCAGTAACATAATGCCTCTTACTCACAGCCTCAGCATTTGTTACTTTAAAACTGGAGAAGTTCTTTGTTCAGTTGTTGCATTTAACTTTTTCCAGTGAGTTTTAAAGGAAAAAAATATACAAAAAATTCCTTCCTTTTAACAATGTTGTCTCCTTTTTTAGATTTGCAGCTGAGGAAGGGTGTGTTCGAGGAAGAGAATGCCAGTTTCTTAGGAAAGCTTTTATTTAACAAAACAAACAAACAAAAACAAAAAACCAAACCAAAACAAAAAAAAAACCCACAGGAAAACAGTTCAACACAACAAATCAGAAACTAAACAGTAATGTCAGTCAAACCAAAAAAAGGATCATCAGATTCTTGAGTAAAAGCTACAGATAGAGCGAGCCAGACGCCAAACTGATTTTATTATGCCTCCACTTTAGCATAAATAGGCAACTGTCAAAATACAGCATCTTGTCATTCGACAAAGTGAAATTCTACTAAATTGAATCAAGTTGAACAGAGAGACGACTGTAGTTTAGACAGGCTCTCCCTCCCCTTCTGACATTGTGGGCCTGCTTGGCAAAGCGCTCAGGTTTCAAATGAAAGAAATGTGTTGGAATAGAGCAAGTGATGAAAAAAATGTCCTTAGCAGGAACTTCATTAATTAAAACCCAAGAGGCTGACAAGCCTTGAGCTAATATCTTGCAGTGTTGGGGTGAGGGGTATATATTACTTAGAGCTACAAGCCAGGTTTACCCCCCACCCCTATTATCAGGACTGGTGGAAGTTTCTTCTGTAATTTAAACAGTATTCACTGTTGGAAAAGAAAAGAAAAGAAACACAACATCAATAAAACTGAGCACATCGCACTTCTGCTAACCTTAGGGCAGTGTGCAGATCTCATCATTTATAAAAATCTAGGCTATTAATTTTAGGGTGTTATACTGGTGCCCATCACCAGAGTATCTCTCAAAGCACCTGAAGTAGATTAGCCCCAGACTGGCTTCACAGCAGTATTCATGGACTCGGTGACTTCTGGCATTTGAAAGTCCACCTGGGACAGGATAGTGTCTTGGTTTGTTTGTTCATGAGTTTTGAGTTTTTCTTAGCTTTCTGCAACTACCTTTGACTTTAGGCTGGCCAAGAAGGCAGGTAGAGGGGGACTGCCCGGGGGCTTTTGAGCATCTTGCTTGCAATAATAGAAGAGATGGTAAAGAAGAAGTGGTACAGCATTTCCAGAAGATCAGAGTACATTATCTTCTGTAAGGACCTGTAAGGCAGATTTTAACTTCAGGTTTTTAGAGTTGTTCTGCCTGCCTTAATGCTGCATGATATTTTTCATCGTAGGACCCTGTGTTCATTTGTCTCTCTCTGAAGGTTTGTCTGAATTTTTTCCACACCATGCACTCCTTTCAAGCTGAATTTCTCTTGAAGTGTCATCAAAACGCTTCAACCCTTTGTAAGTACAGAGCCCAGAAAAAAATACTTACTTCTGTCATACAAGACATGAAGAGAGTAAGTTGAGGGGAGCTAAGATCAGACAAGGAGCTGGAGGTGTGGTGAAAAAGAAAAACAGGAGTAATTAAAATAGGAGCTCTGGGGTGAAATGGCTCAGGTCGTATCCTGTTGGAGCCTGAAAGCAAAGCTATAGAAGAGAGACTGGTGGAAAGTTACATTCCTGGGCATTATGTAGCTGCATGGACCAGGCCACGTGTCTCCTTCTGCAACCTTAATCACTTTTTATTTAAATTCAGCATGTGGTGATAATGAATTTTTGTGATAATGAAGCAGGGACATCTATCTTTTCAATCAGGGAGTATTTACTCGTTCCAGTGAATGCCTGTCCTGTACATTGACAGAGGCAATGATCTAAAAGCAGGGAAATACCACATCTGATTGGGAAATATTGAATGGAGGGTTTTCCTTGAGGACAATGGAAGGGAGAGGGCAGGAACTGGGTTTCCACTTAGCTCACTGTGCACTCCTTTGCAACAAAGCAAAAGAAAGGATCAATAGACCTTGCTATGAATCTCCCATTCCCCTGAGCATCTGTGGGATTAACATGAGCTAGAGAAAGAAGAAAAGAAAGATTAAAAATTGCAATATTGAAAAGGAGATTATAAAAGAAACCAGTCTGTTAACTTTCTTTCTTGACTTTGGTTTTAAATCAGGGTATTTCACGCATAGGAGGAAGCATATTTTCAAACAAAACCCTCAACATCTGGAAATTTCATCTTTTCATCATGGACTAGACAGACCTTCCTTCCTTTCCTTCGGCTGGTCAGTCCCAGCCAAAAGCCAGAGTCCAACATCCATGCTCAATAAAGTATAAGGAATAAAAGATTACACATGCTACACTACCAAACAACTGGTAGTAATCAGGCTATTGAAATCAGGGGAGTAAAAGAAAAGGAGTTTGACCCATTTGCCAAAGCAATAGGAAAATATACCCAAGGCTATTGTAAAAAAAAAGAAGAAAAAAATGCAATGAGAAAAATTTATTTCGCTAAACAGAAATTGCTTACTTACATCAAGCTCTCTTCAGGCCAGAGGAAATAGCCAGATGCCTCACTCGGGCTAATAGCACTTTTGCAGACATATTTATCTCATAGACTTTCACCTTCAGCTGTATGACAGTTCAAGAAGTCTAAATGTAAGTGGACTGGCCATCAAATGTCTGCAAGTAACTCCTCCATCCATTAGTTCAGGCCATACAAATGTTTGCATCCAAATCTAAATACCAGCTTATAGCCTCTGCCTATCTCTATTTAAAACTTTTCTTTGCAGCACAGAGCAAAACAGATTTTTATTTTTTTTTTCATTATTAGAAACCAGATAAGTCTCCAGTTTTGTCTGACAGGTGAAGTGAATGGCTTCTGTATGGGATTAGGTCAACAAAACTCTCATTAAGTCAGTCCCCCTTTTTCCACAGACCTTTCACACAAAGATTAACTTCATGCCTCAAATTTAATATACGTAAAGACAAAAATGTCCCCCTAGGATCAAAGGTCTGACCTAGGATCAGAGTCGGGCACTCTCTTTTTGAAAGCAATGACTCAGAAAAGGAGTTTCTTCACATCGATTACCAAGAAGACACTACTGGATAAGGACAAAATTGAAATATGAATAGAAAGGTGGTAAGCAGGAAGGCAATTTTATGTAAGTATTGGTGAGACCAATGCTGGAATATTTCATATGTTCATTTGCAGTGACTCCATATTTAAAGACATTTTGGAAAATTGGAAGGCAAATCTCAAATTACTGGAAATGGTTTTCAATGAGAAACTCAATCTGAGTCAAAATTGTTCACTCCATGGAGTTTATCAGGAAGATAATTGAGCAGTGATGCAATTAGAGTCTGTGAAAATGTTCTCAAGGAGGAAAGATCCAGCGTACAATGGCTCTTTAATCAATCAGAGAAAGGGATGATGGGAGTGGAAGCTCTAAAAATTACAAATAGAAATATGACAATGGAAGTGATTAATCATTATCACAAACTACAAGGAAAGCAATGAAATAGTCACCTGTGGATCTTTTCAAGTGGCTATAAAAATGTCAAAGGTATGTTTTAGCCAATACAAAATTATGCCTTTATGAAGCAAAAACTATTGGAGTCTATAGCCAGGTTACTGTGGGTAATTTGATAGGTGCACCACCATATTAAATGTCTTTTCATTGCTTTTCTCGCCTTAAATTAACTGAATCAATTAATCTACTACAGTGTCCGCATTCCAGCCTTGAGCATCAGTGAAGCCACCGATCAAATCTTTGCACAGTCAGCACATGGTTGCAGTGCTTTGGCAATTAGTATTGAAAATTAGTTACATGGATCTAGTTTAAAAGTCTATGCAGGCTATGTATAGCTTGTGTACGTGATGCCCTAAATGAGCTGAAAGGGGTTTTGAACTACTCTAGGAGGAGGCTGTTAATGCTGTCAGCCTGTGCAGATCTTCTCTCCTAACTGAAACATGCAGAGCAAACTGCTATTTAGCAGCATAGATGAGCTGCCAAGGGAGAAATTAAGATCTTCCCAGTCTCTCACATGGAGCCTTTGAATTCAGGCTGTCTTCACAGAAGTACTATTAAGCGATCTGAGGAGACTGCCTTATAGTCGTTCCCAGGCTTCTTTGTGGAGTAGCTGGCAGAAAAGATGGGAGGGAAACAGCAGAGAAAGGTGGAAGATAAAAGGAAAAGTTTGAAGTGAAATGTTGCACTTATTTAGCTGACTAAAGTTCACCATCTGTGTAGAGCTGTGTTGAGAGCCAAGGAATTTGCATGTTACAGTGAACCGTTTATGAAATACACAAATATGTATATAAATATATTATACTAAGTTCTTCTTGTAGTTGGCTTTTTTTTACCAGTAAAAGACCCTAATTACACTAATGTTCATAACTTTACATAAATCACTTGCCATAAGGAATCAATAGATTTCTAAAAATTCCTGAGATTCCGTAGACAGTTTTTCAGGATTACATGTAACATACTCTTCTGCATTTACTTGAAGCTTTCATTTCACTTCCAAAATGGAGCTTTATTTCTGCCCCCCCCCCCAACATCAAAAAGCACGTTTTTTTTTTCCCCCCCCCCCCCAATACTCCCATCATCATTTTTAGCAGCCTGATTTTTAATTAATTTTTTATTGGACCATACAATATATATTAGTATCAGCCCAGGAAGAATATCACCGATGAAAACTTTCCACTTTATTATGCAAAGCGACCTCTTTAATCCAGCTAAACCTTTCTAACACAAAAAGAACAAAATCTTCCGGAGTGCCAGGGCACATTGACACCTCTGTGGGTTTTAGTGAAGAAACTCGCTTTCCAGCTTAACTTTGTATGTGTGAAATGCTTTGGATTTGCAGCTCTGGAAACAAGAAGCTGGAAGCTCAGCTGCTGTAATCTAGTAGAGATTTGCACAAGATGAAGTTCTGGACCCATCTGGTCACTTAATGGCAGCGTGTGTAGGTAGAGAGAGAAACAAGAGAAGTTGCCCAGCGCTATCTTGCTCGTGTGCCTTCTTCTGCAGTAGTTGTCAGTCTATCAGCATGTACAGTTGTAACTTATTCTGTACCCTGAGCACCCACTCCAATCCTCAGCAACACTTTTTGCATTTCTTTAAGGACATCATGATGGTCGTTCAATGCTATTGAATTCAGAAGTCCTTCTACCTCCTGCCTGAAAATCAAGCTCAGGTTTTGGCAAATAAAACATACGGAGGGGTCTGTCTTGGCCTGGCACTGGTCAGCGCTTTCACAAATGACTTGCATGACGGACAGCATAAATGTAAAGGTATCAACAACATGGGAGAGGCTACATGCATGCTGGAAGAATGGATTGGCATCAAGATGAGCTGAACAAAGTGGAGAAATGGTCTGAAAGAACAGGGTGTAATCTAATAACAGCATATGCAAAAGTCCAGACTGGAGTAAGAATAATCAACTGCACAAATACAAGATGAGGATGACTGGCAGTTTTGTTGAAAAAGGTCAAAGTGTTACAGTGGATCAGAAATCGAATGAATGTACATCAACACTGTCATGCTGTCGGGAAAAAAAGGCGAACAAGACAAAGAGCAGGGTAGTCCACAAGACCATGAAGCACCCCTCCTGCTCTCTTCAGTATCAGTGTGTCCCCAGCTGAGATA
Source organism: Pygoscelis adeliae (assembly GCF_000699105.1). Lineage (NCBI taxonomy): Eukaryota > Metazoa > Chordata > Aves > Sphenisciformes > Spheniscidae > Pygoscelis > Pygoscelis adeliae. Next base: position 4,592,648 of record NW_008824359.1, on the reverse strand, counting down.
CAGCATCCAGTTCTGGCACCTCTCTTAAGGAAGATTATACACTGATCAGGGAGAAGCCAGAGGACAGCAGTGAATCTCACATGAGGATGGGAGAACGACTAGAAAACCTGGCCTGGGAGGAAAAACTGAAAGAACAATTTTTAAGAAGACAATAAACCTGCAACAGCTCCTGAAGGTATCTTCTATATATTCCTGTTTGCAAGCAGAGTCCATGAAACATGTTCACTTTATTTCTTTAGCAAACACATGTGAATACATTTCCCTCTGCCCCGTCAGGGATGACTCCCAGGCATCCATGAAGAGTCCTGGGTCTCCTCACTTGGACTCCTCCAAATTTGGGATCGACCTCCTCATCTTAAGCCTTTAGACAGCTCCAAACCTGTCAGCCAGCAGGTCGGGGTTCTCCACGCCAACTGCCTTACAGCTTCTGGATGGGGAATTGGCTGGTCCCTGGCTGCTGTGTACAAAACAATCTGGGTTTAGGCATCAACACGTAGGTGATTTTTTCCCTCTGTTGAGCAATGTCTTCCAACCTAAATTACAAGAGCTCTTACTTGCCTTTAACTAAGATGGCAGTAAAGTAGTCAGCTATGAGCTATAAATGCAGATCCATTGCCTATTTAGCTCCAGGAAATGGCAACTGCTCATTTTTAGGGCCATAAAATCAACTATAATAAAACACATACTTTCCTAAAAGGGTCTGTGTAGATAGCAGAGCTGGTACAGCATCTGTCTGAATACACACAAGCACGGGTACTGGGATCCAGTCTCTGTCGCAGGTGTACCATTTGAACTAGATCGGTCATTGACGCTCACTGGCTATGATTAGTGTCTGTGATTTACAGAATTTCCTCTGCACCGTGCATTGCGATCAGTGTAGTTCAAAGTGAGCCACTAGGTAAATTGCCCACACTGAACCTTGAAATTCATACAGGGTGAAACAGGTGAAGGTTGCAGGACCATGTGCACTTCCATTTTATCACTCACTGTTGTACTGAGCTAAGGCAGTAATGATAAAAGCTAAAAAAAAAATTAAAAAATTGCATTTTCATAGCAGAATATTTGATGTAGCAAAAAGCTTCTGAAGCTTCAGTCAGATCTCTGACAAAGCAGGGTTGTCATAGACTGTAAAAATATTTCATTGAGGCATTCATTAGAAACACACAGAAACACGCACACACAGAGGAATACACACTTCATATGAATAAGACAAGCAAACAATTTATATTCTGACAATATTCATGCACGTACACAATTCATCGACAGATGAAAATTATGTTTGCGTATGTTGTGTTCACTTTTTATTAATCCAAAGCATTTTAGCAAAAAAAATCATTGCTGGGGATTTTCTCTAGTGCCATGAATTACAAGGAAGTCTCCTAAGAGTTTTCAAAGAAAATAATGTGCATCATCAGCTATGAGTATTCGTAGCTGCATCCGTTGTGCAAATAATTTTTTTTAAAGCGGTGAGTGTACAAACATGTCATGTGAACAGACACTGAAGTGGGTAAATTGTGGACACTCCCATTTAAAAGCTTGGCCATGGCTGACCAGTGAGTTCAGAATCATTTGCAAAAATTATTTAATAAGTAATCATGAATATGGAATATGGAATAAATTCAAGGGAATCATGGAATCAAAAAAATGAGTAGGACTTATTTGTTATATCTTTTTGTGCATTATTAACCTGCAGACTGCACGTAAATCTTATAAAATAAACTAATTTTCCTAGAAAAGTAGTTTCAGGATAGACTTGAACGACAGTGAAACTTCCAGCTGTTCAAACTGATTTTATCTCCACAAAAAAAATTCAAGCCTCTGTTTATTTATTTTTTCAGTTATACTCAGTTACTACTGAATGAAAGAGCTGTGACTCCAGGTATCATGTATGTATACCCATTTAACAATCAGATTACTGACATTCCAGTCCCCTTAGTCTTTAGGCAGTATCTCCAATGGAAAACTTCTGTTTGAGGTGAATGAATATTAGATCCGACCTTCGATTTGTTGTGGTCATGATCAATCCATGCAATGAAGCCAAACCCAAAGGAATCGTTTTTAAAAATATGTTGAATGAATCATCTGAGGGCATTGCAAAAACTGAATAAAGGTGAAATTTGGGGAAGAAAATACATTGTCTTGTCTCAAATGTATCAAGTATATTCATCAATCCACTTTATGGGTAGATGTCTGCATCTACAGACAGACATACATGCATACACCGAGACAGATACCTACATATCTACCTGCATATAAATAGTTTTATGGCAGGTGTCTCCAAATGGCGGTGTTCCCACAGAATCTCCAATTCTGTTTCTTGGCATGCAAGCAGATATTTCTGCCATGTAAAGACACACTGTTACATTGTTATGAGTTTTAATTTTCTGGCTAATTGTTGACAGATCATCATGAAATCTCAGGGCACCATGTCAGCCCTGAGACTGCATGAGAAAGTGAAGAGCCTAGATACATTTAGGAGTTCTTAATAACTTCTTGAATCTGAACTTTTGTCAACTCTGGCCTTTATTCTTTCCCTGAGTCTGTGATTGGTGCTGTTTTTCATGTTGAGACATCTTGGGAGCCAACAATCAGCATGAAAGTAAGAATTGCTCTGCCCATCCTTGTAATCCCCTCTCTACAGGAGAGGTGCAGACATCTAAATAAAGCAAATTGCACTTTGTATGTCACCAGACTCCTCATCCATCATGCTCCTTAGTCAAAATGTGTGTATATATGCCTCCAGTGAGCTATCTATGGTGGAATAGTTGAGAGAGCAGGAGGGATGGCAAAGTCTGTCTGGTTTCTAAGAAAGCAATGGACTTCCAGCTTAGCAAAAGAAAGCATTCAGATTAGAACACCACAGCTCTTTCTGATTCATTGCCTTGGAGAAGTAAGAGCAGCTTTGGCATATACCCTTGTTATTGTGTGCCAGCTATGAGAGAAGCCACACTGAGAAGCCTGGGGCCTTACACCGTAAGCAAAAAAAAAAAAAGAAAAAAAAATTCCACCGCAGTAATTGCTTCTTGTTAGTGCAGCTCAAACCCACAGACTGCAAAAGGTTAAGCTTTTGGTATAAAACCTAAATAGAGTTTGTCATGTTGGTCCCACATAAATACAGTACTCTACTGTTTAGTTTGTTGTTTAAAACCTCCTCTTGCCAGTGCCTGGGCCTTCTGCAGATGTCTGAACATGGGAGAAGCCTTCTGGTGCCAAATTCGTTTTGAGACTAGCCATTTATTTTGCTTTGGATTTTTTTTTTTTGTTTTGTTTTGCTGTTTTGTTCTTATTCTGTTCACCAGAATCGTCCTTCAACGTTTGACATGCAGAAACACACGCACACACACATGCTCATGAAACACCGTCGTGGCCACTTGCCAAGGAAAAGGTCAGGTCCTCAGGACACGAACTGGTGGGTTTGCATATGTGCACTTGTCTACAATGGGAACACATTCACCACGGGAGCACACCTGAAAGTGGTATAAAAGGGCTCTGGGCTCTCCCCAGGGCTGCCACGGAGAAGCCGCAACCCCAGCATTACCTGGGCTTTGAAACGAAAACAGATTTCTCAAGCATTGCTAATAGCTTCTCAAAAGCTTTTAGGCACAATTAACCTGGGGAACTCATCACCACTAGACAGAATTGAAACCAAGTTTATACTAATATCAAAATATGGATGCTGAAGCACACCACAGAAACATTCAGAAGTACCTTAGCTTGCAAAAAATATGTGCATAGGGAAAACAGCACTGAATTTACATTCTTTACAGGCAAATTTCTGTGGTCTACACTCATTAACAAATTTCCTTAAAAGGCAGTGAAACAGTTAACCCAGGCTACAGCTCCCTGCAAAAACTGTGCATAAAAATGTAAAATGTTGTTTTCTTTCTCTGTATCAGCTTGTGTCCCGATGAACTGCTATAAATTATTCTGCAATACAGATTCTGAGTAGTACAGTTAAGCTCATCTCAGATAAGAAAGGTTTGTTGTTTGCAAAGATGTCATGGTTATACCCACAGTAATAATGTATCCCTAGACACAGGAATCTCAGCCTGCTCGTGTGACTCCTCGTGACTTGCTACAGTGGGAAAATATCAGAGTTAAAGATGGGTCAGAAGACGTCGAGTTAGTGATCAGCAATGCAGTCTCCTGAACTAACCTCTGAAAACCATTGTACCAGCCTCAGAGGTGAAACAAAAGTTCAGCTTGAGCCATCTCAGCACAGCCTAAACTGTGCTGTTCAAACTATACAGACAGCAGGAAAGCATTTCACAGCAATTTCTGTAATTAAAAGGTATTTTCATTTAACAGACTTTAAACAGATTCCATTTTCCAATGACAATTAATTTTTGTGAGGCACCTCATTTAAACACTTATCAGTATGACAATTAGGATATAAAACCAACTTGGGAGTGAATGAGATCTTTAAAAGCAATTATTTTGCTAATGGTTAAGACAAGAATTTCCCTAATAATTTTAATTAAAAGTACATTGGAAAAAGTGAAATAAAACTAATAATATTGGCAATTGCACACCCACAAAAATGTATCAGACAATTTGCCCTTCTTTAAAGTAAGCAATTTAAAGAAATTTGTTCACCTGCTCTATTCTTTTGCTTGAAGCTATTAAACACTCAGTTACACTGATTTGAGATTGCGATCGTGTCTTCCGTGATGAAAGAAGAAAATGTGTTAGATTAGATTTACTCTGACTGCGGAGCCTGGATCACAACTGCTTCCCATTCACTCTAGAAGGAATCTGTAATAATTCTATTAAAAATCCTTTTATGAACCTCAAATCTGATTCAAGTCTCATTAATTGGGCTTTTTACAAAGGCATATCTCCATATCTACCTGCTGTCCTGACATCCCTTCTCAGATTCATGGCTTACCACCTCTCCCGCTCTACCAACTGGCTGCGCATTAGAATTGGTTTCATCGAGCATGGCCCATACTCTCTCCAGCATCTCTGTTGCTGGTCTCTGCTTTGGTGGTGGGTTCTGTCCCTACTTCCTTGCTCCTACCCTTCCCTTTTGTGTCTCTTCCCCCTTGTCAGGTCTGCCCTGCCTCCCACGTATGGGGCTCACCCTCAGCTGCTTTTCGCTCACCCCTGTTGGGTGCAGAGACTCTTGTGGCAAGCCCAAGACTTGGCTGACTTCCCTCTTACCCAGTACATCTTCCTGTAACTTTGCTGACCTTCTAGCTAAATATGTTTTAGCTATTTCCAGACAACTCTATGTCTTAACATTACCCAACTCTTCAGTGCAGTTTCCCCCCGCCTCACATTTGACTCACCATCATCCCTTTCGTCTCCCTTTCTTCTTGAACTTTCTCCAAGTCAGATCTCACCAGTGCTTTTTCACAACCTTCCTCATTTCTTTGGTGCCATTTCTCTTGCTTGCTTTCTATCTCACAGCACTCTCCTTCCTTCCTCCTGGTACAAAACAGGACATTTGTGTTCCTCCTTTAACATTGGTGGCCCTACTCCACATGACATCTTCATAGATCCTGTCCCTCATTCCTCTGAATTTTTCACTTTCTTCTCATTCTTATTGCATTTTCCTCTTTCATACCCCTCCTTAAAACATTGTTCTCCCATTGCAACTCCAAAGATACTGGTCACGATTTAGGGTGCCAGCATACTTTGACTACTGATTGTCACATGGAGTAGCAGTTGTCTCCTTCCCTTGCCATTGCTGTCCACAGCCATCTGTTGTTTCTTGCCTTACACCTACTGCTGTAGTACAAGATCTTGTTACCAACACCTGGAGAGTCACCGGGACTCGCTGAGTCACCAGGAGGGCTCGTGTGTAAGCCATTAGCCCTCGGCAAACACAATGTAAGACAGCTTAGGTGGTAACGTTATTAACACAGGGTCTGTATTTATACAGCTCCTTGTTGGGGACCTGACCTTAGAGTTCAGGTCTCCCAGGGACTAAGATACTATGACTAATAATAATACTAATCCCACAAATATCAGCAAGGGAATGTTTCTGATTACAATGCAGATGCCGATGTTTGAACGCAGGGTTTCAAAATCTGCTTGCATTGTAATTTAAAAGAAATGGTTATGCTGTGGAAGGCCCTTTGACCCGTCTATACTTGCTCCCAAAGTGATGTGAAATTCATCCCCTGCAGAAAGGCAGTACAATGAGCCAATCAGACCCCCAAGACCCACAAAGGGTGAGTTATGCCCAAAGAGCGCCTACATGTTATGAAAGTATATTGCTGCAAAAAAAGTACCCTAACTCTGTAACAGTCTCTTTGAACACAATATAAATGCTACTGTGGACCACAGGGGTTAATCCATTACAACAAGGCAATTAGATTTAGTGACTGTTTGGAAGATAAAAGCAGCGAGTCATAATCAATCCTGAGAACCCAGACATGATAAATTTCTATAATTTCCTCTTACTTCATAGATCTGAGCATGACAAAGCGAGTTAGGGTGGAGTGGTTACAGTCCCATGTCAGAAATGCAAGAGGAATTTTATTTTTATTAAACAAGTTACTTGCGAAAAAGGAGCCTTTCTCTCGCTCTCTTTCTGGCAATCCCATTCCAGATGGTGATATGTTTAGCCCTCAAATATTTTGTAGATGCCTCTTGCTAAGCTTTGAATGTCAGCTTCTGGAGGGAGATGGGAACAAAGGGTTTTTTTCCTGACTCTGCTACAGCCGGACGACTTCAAATTGAAGGTCTCATTCCCCATCTTCTGGCTAGATCCTGCCCAGGATAGTTATGCTCTGCTTACAGCTTGTTTCACCCACAGTGGCTAGTGGGAAAACACATTTTCAGTCTTGTGTAGAGGTGGTATGTAGCGTTATGCACAGCCAGATGCTTCCCAAGCCAAATTTCAGCAGTGGACCAAATGATTTCTGCAGCAAGTGGCAAGACCCCAGTCATTAGGCTGTCCACAAAGCCAAAACCCCAGGCCAGTACAAAAGACTTGCTAAAAGAAAAGCCACCGCAGCAGTTTGAGTTGTGCACATCGGTCCACTCTGCAGCACAAGCCATCTAACCTGGTTGGAGCTGGATCCTGGCTCTCTGACAATGTCCTCCAGCAACCTGTGTGTTGGCATAAATTAGATACGCAGGGTTGGATGCCTGCTTGGCATAACTCCACTGATCTCACTACGTTGTGATATGCCTACAAAGCAAAAGATCTTGTTCTCATAGGATATGAGTATCAAGGCGATGCCCTTGAAATGCTGATCTCTGTGCAGTCACTGCTCAAACTTTCCCTGGAGACTCGAGTTAGAGAAACAGCAATGCAAATGCAAGGCACTGCTGCCCCACGCAGCACGGCTACCCTTGGCATGTGCTAGCTGGACCCTGCTAGCAGATGGGAGGGCTGAGATTCGATCACAGTCAGTAGGACTCATCTCACCTAGTTTTGGCTTTCCAAAAATTAGCGACTTAACCTAGGCAAGTTGTTGAGATTCCCTCTGTACTCGGGACGAAAAGATCAGGGAGGGATTAGGATCAGGAGTGGGGAGAGATTATCAAGGGCTGAAAGATCCCTAAATAGGGGGGATTAATGCCCTCTGAAGGTGCTAACCATACAGAGAGACTAAACAATTTGTTTAGGCAAAAAGCTTAGCTTTTAAAGAGCTAAAGTTAAGTGAGATTAATACAACTATTTAAATCTGTACCAAGCTGGAGGCAAAAAAATAAGTTTAGGTGCCTGAAATGCCTGAAACCTATCAGCTGATTAGCCTCCTGCTCCCCTTTTTCCCTTTTTCCAAGAGAAAGCCCCAAAATAAGCAGGTTGGGCAGCACCCAGGCATTGTCCTGGCCCTTTGTAGAGACGTAAGTTTGGAAACACCACATAGCAATTCTCAGGAAGAAAAACTGTCTTTGGTGGGACAACCTTACCCTTTCCTAGAAGAATATTGGTGAGTTGTCTTCGTCCATGAGCCCACAGCTTAGTGTCGCAGGAGTAGAGTGCCAACCAAAAAGGTGACACAACTCTAAGAGTAAATAAGCTGCACCCCCCTCTGCTGCCCACCCACCCATCCAACGCACCCAGCGACGTGCATCTGCTGGTGGCATTTGGGTCAGGAGAACTGGGCTTGAGCCACCCCACTGGCTGCGCCGTTATTCAGTGCCTTAAGTGACACATAATCCCCCATTTGACAACTGGCCTGCATATCTGTGGTGATGTGACCAGCTGACTGCAGTTCAAACGTTCCTCTTCTGTGTGTAGTTTATTAGGGCTTTCAGCATTTTTTCTTATTAATATAAGAATATGTGAGGAGGAAGAACATGGTAGCAATTAAGTGCAGCCATGAATTTTATGAACAGTTTGTTGGAAACCACATTAATGACTTCATCAAGGCTAAGTGCACACATCAGCCCAGCGATATTTACTTTTTAAAATAAATTTAGTGCTCCGGAAAGATGCCCATCTGACAGTCCTGAGGACGGAAGCCCTCTCCTAGCCACAGAAAAGATATAGTGAAAGCAGTAGTGGGATATACCTCGCTGCATTGCCATGAACATGTGGGCCTCAAGCCTGTTTCAGAAGGGTCACCTCTAGACTGGCAGAATAATTCAACATTACATCCTTTGCTGCTTATCTGTATTTGGAAGACGTTCCCGTTTACGCCAGCAGTAATAGTATCTTTAGTGCTACAGTAAGCAGAGCCTGGATTCTCTTCCAAACTGCAGCTGAAGAAATCAAATTACAGGTCTCCAAGAGTCAGCATCATTTTGGTGTCTCTCTTTGCCTAGTAGGAATTAGAGGCTCTGAGCTGCCTATGAAGCTAATCGTTGTTGTCTATTAGCTGCTTTTTCTGACACAAACCTTCATGCATTTTTCCAAGCTGTGCCTTGAGTTTGGAAGAAGCTTCCCATAAATATCTGTAAACCTACCCTATTTTCATTACTTTGGTTCCCTTCTTAAACATCTCCTTTGCCATACTGTCTAAAGATGACCAACTTGAAAAAAAATCTTATCCCAGTCTCTACCATACTGACCAGCAATGGCTCGGTGGCTTTTACTCTGGGGCTATCTCTTGGCTTATTCTCATGCAGCTGGTGCTCATGGTCAGCTCTATCCTGCTGGACAATTTATTCTAGCCCCCAGACACCAGACACCTTCCACTGCATTGGTACACCTAAGAGGTGGACAGTCTCAGACTGATGAATGGTTGGCTTCTGAATGGAGAAAAATTAGATTTTTTAGACTGTTGGCCTTTTAGTGGAAGAAGCCACTTTTAATGGAGTTTGTGCAGAAAGCACAGTGAGGTCCAGGTCTCCCACAACAACAACAAATTTTTCAGACAGCCCCAACCACAAAATTCATATCCAATTCAGGATTCAAACACCCATAAATTTTGTTCCTGGTTATGAAATTCAGCTCAGATTCTCATTACAAATGATTTCTAAGGTCGGTGTCATAACTGGACCCAGGCCATTCCCTGCTAGGAACTGAATCACTGCACATAGAAAACTGGAAAATTCTCAATTGAAAAGAAAAATACCGCAAAAAAATGTTAATAGACAACCCTTTCAGCAAAAAGCTATTACCTAGGTACTCCATTCATAGCACTTAATGCTGCTTCACCCTATTTTTTCACACTTTTATTCCAATGCTAGCAAAATTTATCACATGCTGGTTTTGCATAGGTACTATTTAATGAGAAAATATTTGAGATAAAAGGCAAAAACAAGTTTTTCTATTTCCTCCCCCCCATAGTGTAAGAACTAAAAGAATAAAGAAAATGGAAAGGAAGCTCTTTCAAACACATGAGAGGAAAGAACTTTATAACACACTGGATAGTGAGCCTGTGAAATTCGTTACTTTTAGATAAGATTACCAAATACATCTGAGGACCTAAACCAAATAATTGATTTGAAAGCAACCTTATGTATGAGCAGAGCAGGTTTTTAATTTTTGGAACAAAGGCTATCATTTCATTTCTCTATAAGCTTTTATGGGTTTTTACGAGGTTAAGCAAAATGAGGAAATCATTCATCAGATAAAACCAAATAATTGTGTTCTCTTCAACAGAATTGCAAAATCACAGAACTGCTGAGTCTGGAAGGCCCCTCTGGAGATCACCTAATCCAAGCCCCTGCTCAGAGCAGGGTCACCTACAGCGGGTTGCCCAGGACAGTGTCCAGTCTTATTTTGAATATGTCCATGGACGGAAACTCCTCAACCTCCCTGCACAACCTGTTCCAGTGCCTGACCACTCGCCCAGCGAAGAAGTTTTTTCTTATGTTTAAGTGGAATTTGCTGTATTTCAGTTTGTGCCCACTGTCTTTTCTTCTTTTACTGGGCTCCACTGAGACGAATCTGGCTCTGTCTTCTTTCCCCCTGCCCCCTCCAACCAAGTATTTATACACAGTGGTAAGATCCCCCTGAGCCTTCTCTTCCTCAGGCTGAACAATCCCAGGTCTCTCAGCCTCTCCTTCTCTGACAGACGCTGCAGCATGTCCGTGCCCAGCACTGGGACACAGCATTCCAAGTGTGGCCTCACCAGTGCGGTGGGGAAGGATTACCTCCCTTGACCTGCTGGCAATGCTTTTCCTAATGCAGCCCAGGGTGCTGATGAATGCAAAGGCACATTTTTGACTCATGTTCAACTTGGTGTCCACCAGGACCCCAGATCTCCATAGCTGCTTTCCACCCAGGTGGCCCCAGACTGTACTGGTACATGAGGTTGTTCCTCCCCAGGGGCAGTACTTGGCGTTTCCCTTTGCTGAACTTCATGAGGTCACTGTTGGCCCATTTCTCCAGCCTCTTGAGGTCCCTCTGAATAGCAGCACATCCACCTGGTCTACCAGCCACTCGTCCTGGTTTTGTATCATCTGCAGGCTTGCTGATGGTCCGCACTGTTTCATCAACCAAGTCACTAGCAAAGATAATAAATGCTGTTGGCCCCAGTATAAACCCCTGGTACAAACCACTAGTAACTGGCCTCCAGATGTATTCATGCTACTGATCACAACACTTTAAGTCTGACATATTTTATATACATTATTATTTTCTCACCTAGATTCTATATCACATGATCCTGCAAACAGCTTTTTAATCATACATATGTGTGTGTGTGTGTGTGTGTGTGAATATATGGCTGGCTTTAAAACTGCATATAGTCCTGATCATTTTAGAGTTACTCTTGTGTGCAAGCCTGTACAGAATCAGAACTTTTAAAATAACCTATGTGGATCCAAACAAGAAATATGCATCTGACCTCAGAATGCCGGGCATCTCACAAACATAGCTGAGAATTATGTATGTCAGGAAACTTACGGGGAGAAAGATTAGAAATGGAAACTATGAATATTTAAGTGTCTCCTTGGGTTTTTTTAATGTAAATTTCACTGAGGCCAATCTCTTCAGTCCATGTTTTTTTTAAACATTTCCATACCTCTCAAAGTATCTAAGGTATGTTAATAGCCAGCTTTTATGCAATGTAAGCAAAACTACACCGTTTCAAGTTATCAGAGTTCCTGCTTTGCAAAAATGTCACCTTCCCAAGGTTTTGCACTTATTTTTGTTGAGAAGCAAGGTCTCTTCCTGCGTCTTTTCTGAATTAAAAAAGGGAGGGCAAAGGTGGGTGATGAAAAGTGCTGTGAAACATAGTTATATATGAGGAACCGTGCATGTAATGTGTATTTTCATAACATTCCCCGCAGCAGCTGAACTTCCACTTCAGAAGAGCTAGCCTTTCACATTTCTTTTTTTCTACAGAAGGAAAGATTTCCAGCACTTCTGTGTTTAGTTTCCATATCATGCTTTTGCTGGAAATGTCCTCTTTCCATACAGTACCTCTGAGTCATGGCTCAATGGGAACGCTGACTATAATCTCCTCTTGACATTAAGATGTTGCTGAGCGACTAGAGGATATTTCAAGCAGTGGAATTCATGTTCAGCCACATGTTTGGGCTGACAACCAGTTAAACCTTGCTAGAGCAATATTTTTCTATGCCGTTAGTTTTTATACCAAACAAGGTCTGTAGTAACTGGATGCCCCAATTGAGCAAAACTGTTTACAAGAAATAAATCACTCCTGGCATTAAGAAAACACAAGGCCCATGACTCGCAAGCACAGCATCATTCAGATCTTTATTTCTCATAAACCTAACCCCCAAACATGTGTATTCTCATACACTGTGACTTGCGCTTTGAGTTGTGGTCAGCACATTTCCATAACCCTTTATTACCATGCTTACCTAATCTTGTAGCCATATTTAGCTGCAAATGCATAAGACACCATTTCACTGCTCAAAAAGGAAAAAAAAAAAAATGTAGCTGAAGACCTGACACAAGGTAGGCATTTTATTTGCTTAACGCCAAACCTTAATTCTAATGCAAAACTCCCAGTGATGCATGAGGACCAAAATTTGGCCCTGAGAATGGTGTGTGGCTTGTGCAAGCCACTGGTGCGCCTGAGTTTCAGGTCCTCTTTCTACCGACCCGCAGCGGATGTGAGTTTTTACAACTTCTAGCTTGGCTTTCTGGTCTGGAGGTTCCTGAGTTGCACCATGACGTGTCAGGTAAGCAGGACTTGTCTACCACTTGTGAGGCTGTCAGACCTCGGTGCTGCAGACGAGCTTCCTCTGAGCGGAGGAGGAGTGCAATCCCCTGGTGGCTTGGAGCTTGGGTTTTCAGACAAATTTCAGACCAGAAGGTGGTTGTTCCATTTCGTTTATGGAGCGGCACCCTCTGTTTTGCAAGCCCCAGAGGACAGCTGCTGAAAGCAGAGAGCACTGAGCAAACTGTTTGGAAGGAAAAAAGGAAGTGGAGCCCAGCACCTTGCTTGCTTCCCTCTCCGTCAGAGAAAGATGCAAGCAGAGTGCCGGACCAGAACTGGCATTAGGGCCATTAAGATCCCTCTACCTCGCAATGCAAGATCAGACCCTGCTGGGGAGGCTACAGAGGCTGATACTCTTTGGAACAGATTTTTTTCCAAGCTGCAGGTTCCTTATCTCATCTCAGATAAAATTGATATTCAATCCTCTGTGTGATGCATGTAGTTGCTAGTTCCTCTTTTATAACATAAGGAAAACAGTACTTGCATTTTAATCCCCTTAATCTCATCTCTCCAGACAGTTATCTTTTAGCACCAGAGCCTGCTTCTTCCTCTCTTTCTGTACAACATGTAGCATAAGACCTTGATTTTTGTCTCAGACCTCTGATTTCCTCACTGTAGAACAAAAAAAAAAAACAAGTTATTTTGAGACTTAATTAAGTTACCACGCTACAGAACTTCACAATTTTTTTTCTCATATAGGTATTAAAACGGTATCAAAAGCAGATAGTTACTGCTCAAACATGAAGTGTTTTACTTAAATTATATGTGTTACATGGTTCATTGTTTTATGTGCATTGCCTCTGTTTTGAAACATTTTGTCAAATGTCCTAGTGGTTCTCAGCCCGTTTTACTAACCCTGTGGATACCCATTGAAATCAGCAAAAATATTTCTTTTTAGCTTTTAATAGACATAATTATGAAAACTCTCACTTCTGCAGACAAAATAACAAAAACATTTGTCAGTCAATCTCAAGACTGTGTGTACAGAAATTTTGGTTACTATAGGGAAGGTGATTGACTAGATTTTAACTGTGATACTTCTGGTTCTAAAAGCATGGCTTACATCCATGAAAGACATTTTTCTGCATCATTTTCAGTTACTTAGTTAGTTTTAAACTATTTGCTAATTTTCCCATCCTGGAAAGGGCTCTTTAAAGATGCACATCACCAGAGAGGCCAAAGGATCCTGCTCAGAACAGCTACATTTATAAAAAAAAAAATTAAATGGGGTCAGGCCCCTTTCTCTGGTCCTGAGGACAAATGGCACAGCATAGATCATGTCCATGTCTTCTTCTCCCTCATTTCCCAAAAACCCCAGTGTGTCATCGTCTGCACTGCTTACCAGGAACACCATGCAGTAGCCGGCCGGTACAGACCAGGTGAGTACTTATTGGCATCCATCAGAAGCGTGCCGGCGAGCACTTTTGATCATACGATCCTACGACCGAGGGGGTGGAGTTTAAATCAGCCCTATGATATTAATGACCTTGTCTTCTCATCTTAATAATATTTTTTATGGACAGAATTTTAAGGAAGAGTTGCTCCATCATGCTGTGCTTATCTTTTTTTAAAAAATGACCAATCTGATCTAATATTTGCAGTAACATACACCTGACACAGGCTGAGTTTGAGTGCAGAGGTTTAGCAGAGGTTAGTTTCCCAGCTTTTGGAGATTTGTGCTTGTTTATATTGTTGAATAAAATATAATCCTAGAGAGATAATCTGGAGAGCCTCCTTTTTTATACTTTGGCTATGGACAATCCCCTGTCCATCTCTGCACAGACCCAGAAAATTTCACTTTTGAGCCAATTAACGGAAGCAAAGGTGAACATTGCTGTCCCAGGCTCGCTCCCAAAAACACAGGAGCTGGGCTCCCTGTGTGGGCACAGAGTTCAGCTCAGTGGGCAGATTTCCAGGCTCGGTGGCAAGTGCAGCAGGTAGATCTCATGAGACTCATGATGGGAAACTCTATGGCTATCAAGTGCTTTAAGATGTCTTTGAAGTCTCAGCTGTGAATAATCATAACATTTCCACAAAATTGACATAAATTCTATGGTGATTATACTCTGTTCACCTTAACTGTGGAGCCGGAGGTATAAAGCTGTGGCACCGAGTGGCAAGTGTGCTCGTGAAATTGGATAGCCCACACTGTAATTTGTAAAACTGAAGCATGTATTTGGCCGTTGGATAAAATTGGAACAGCTTAACTTTGTGTCATCAGTCCTAATAATATTAATAACACTTTTTTCCTAGATGGTCATTTTTGCCAATAATCTTCAAAGTATTTTACAAAGCTGACAAGTATAATTAACTCTAGTTTATAGGATAATAATTTGAGGCACAGCGAAGTGAAATTTCTGGTATTAGGACTCACAGTCTGAGTTTTGCATGACCTGCACACCAGACTGCTTTCTTGGTGATGTTAAATCCACATTTTGGACCAACAGATTCTGAATTCATGTCTTTTTCTACCCCAATGCCTTTTCAATATTGTATGTATGATACCTGTCTATAAAGGACTTAGGTTGGTTGCTAAACAACCAATTTGTTGTTATTGGAATATTGTTTTACTTCCAAAGCCCTGTGAGAAAAGAAAGCAGGTGAAAAGAAAGCAGGATAGCTTTCTGAATGCAGCAATATCACTTGTGAGCTGAATTTGCCTTTTCTAAACTGTCCAGCTGTCCCCAGAACTGTTGTTCTTTAGAGATAGTGAAATAGGAAAAGACAACACATTGGCATAAACCCCTTAGACAGATAAATTAACAAAAGCAATTAGCAGGTATGAAACACCAACCAGCTCTACTCTTCCTCTAAGCTCAGGTGTTGCCTTTGCCCTCTCACATAGCAGTAAGTAGGAAGAGAGACAGATGTACTGGGTTTAAAGGTTCAAACATTCACTCCTGCCCTGTCCAACGAAGAAGAGAGACATCCAAAATATTTCCAAAGCAAATTATAATGGAGCCAACCACAAGAATGTCCTGCCATTTCACAGTGGCTTGTACCAAACCAGTCTTGGTCTTTTCCCAGTGGAGCAGAGCAGAAGAGTCGCAGCGTGCTGCACTTCGACCTCAGCCCCGTCAGCCCTTTCCAGCCTCAGGAATCTCAGGGTAATTTACGACCAGCTGCCCTCCGCCTCTGTGGCCATCTAGGTAATTAGCAGGTAATTACCAGAGGGGACTTGCTAAAGTGTGAGAGCCGTGCACTTTGGATCACCCTCCATCACAGATGCATGGATCTCTTGGAGTGCTTGGTGCCGAGTTTGCAGGTGGACATGTCATCTGCATGGCACCGCTCCATCTTTGAAACGCACCACTAGAAATCCAGGAGGACTACACCAGTGTTTGTTCTTCCTTTCTGACAGCTTGGCTTTCTCTAGAGTTTTTCAAGACCTTTCTCTTGGCTTTGTTAAAAGTGGTTTCCAGTTCAAATGTCCCATTTTTAACAATATCCTTCTTTGCACAGCTGTTGGGGGATTAGTGGAGATCAGACAGGAAGGACAAGAGCCACAAAAGGTCTTGGGTGCTTAACTTGTCCTCACTATCCTTCTAAGCTCCTGTGAAATCCAAATCCCTGCCTTACCTCCCACATAACCTTGGAGATGCCTCTAAGGCACCACCAGCTGTATTCCCTAAGCTTGCCACAAATCCTTGCTCCTGACACTGCTAAATAGCAAAGAGCCTAACCCGTGCTGCATCTCTAAACCCTTCCAATCCTCTTTTAAGTGTACGCCTGTATCTACCCAGGAATACACTTACCAGTGGGGAGGAGAGGAGATTAAGGAAATTCTAGCCCCCCTTTAACATCGCTTGGTGTGGCACGTACCCTCTGTGACAGCACTGGGAAGAAGCTGGCAGAAGCACAGATCCTCACCTGCAGACGAAATGCAGGAGCCCTTAGCTTTATACCACTATTTATAGGACATTGTCCTATAGCATACACGTGGCTTTCATATCCTGGCCTATAGTTAAAGAAGCCTGTACTTCCTCCCACTGTGATACTCTTTATAGCTCTTCATAACTTTGTGAATTTAACCGTTTGGGCTGAAATTTTACAAATGTGGTTCACCTGTCTCCAAAACAGAGCCCAAGAAAAAAAATAATCCATTGTTTTACAGTATAAAACACAACAAAACCCAAATAGGTGTTTCATTAAAAAATTCTACTATCCCTCTTCTCTGGAGCAGAGATTTGGAATTCAGCAAGGGGCTTACCCTAATGTCAGAGACATGCCTTTTCCTGCGAAAACCTTCTCCGGTGAAATTATCCTACGAAATGAGCCTTTGGGAACTCTGAGGTCGCACACACTCCACAGAGACTTTTTTTCAAGTTTAACAGCTTTGGAGTTTCCTCCAGCCCTGAGCCAAATATGAGTTTCCAGATAATTTGCTGCTCTTGGCTGTGGAAGGGGTGCCGGCAATGCTGGGCGAGCTGGGAGATGGGGGACGCCTCTCGTGTGCTCCCACTGCTCCTCCTGCTGGAGTTGAGCAGCATGAGGGAGGCTGCTGGGGAGGGAGATGGGTAACAGGGCAGTCAGGTGGGAGATGGGTCTAAGCAGGGCAAGGAAAAAGACAGACCCTCAAATATGGGTTTTGACCTGGTCGTTGCTGCTGGGGTTGTCTGTTAAGGCTTTTCCCACAATTACTGGAGTTGGCAATTTATATAGTTTTTAAATGAAAAATGAACTTTCTCTGTGCAAGCTTTACGTGCTGTCAGCTGGAAGAAAAGAAGTAATTCTACTTACCAGGGGAGATATAAGCACAAGTGTTCGCAGCACCAAGAGCGGTAATCACAGCAAGAAAGCAGATGGGGCCTTTTACACCGCTCTTTTCTCCCCCTGTAGTCCCCTACTCCATTTTCCCACATCCTCACATGAGGTATGGTACTGTCATACGGCAGCTCCTGGGTCTCTACGCTTCTCTTTCACCCCTGAGACTACTGATCCTGAGCACTGGATGAGATCGAGATTGTTTGGAAGAGATAGGATGCGATCATTTCATTTGAGACGTTACCATGCACCTTCTGCACATGGAAAGAAAACTGAGGTTGCAAAGCTGCCTAAACTGTGGCTTTTCCTAATTTCTTGCTTGCCTTTGTGACCTAAAGCTCTTGAAGCATAGAGGGATGTGTGCATGCATATGTATATAATATACATTTTTTTCCCAGCTAATTTGCGGCTGGGTTAACACAGACATCAGACTGTCTAGTGTGAAATATACAATCTACCAGGTAAAAATACAGTCAGAAACTGCCATTTTGCTGTGGGTTGCAAAGCTGAGAGATACCACAAATAGGATAACAAGGAGAGTTTCATGAATCCAGTTGCTCAATAACCTAATGCAGCTTTTTCAAAGCCTCAGTGGTGGATTCCTGTCTCCAGGCTCTCTTGCGGTCAAGGAAGTGTGAGGAGCCACAAATGACAGCATGTTCTTGGCAGCAGCATGCCGGCTTTGCAAGCCTTGTAGGACTCTGATACTTCAAGACCTTAGGTTTCCATTCACTGCAGAAGTAAGAAAAGCATGTGCCTGATTTTTTAAATTTTTTTCTGTCTCCTGCACTTCATGCACACCCTCTGGCTTGTACGTGTGTGAGTCTGAGAATGAAAGAGGAAACTGACGGATTTATGTATTTCACATCACTTTTCAGTAATGTTATTAGATGGAAAATGAAAAAAAATGAAAACCCATCAAGCAATAGAAAAGCATTTTTAGAAATGGAGACGGCAGACAGAACTGAAAATAGCTGTCTGTGAGATGGCATCAGATTTGATAGGGACATATTTGAAATTTCTCAGTGAATACGGAAGGGAACACAATTATTATATGTAATTGTAACGGAGGGTAGTAGGTGGCTGGATATTCACTTTGAATTTCACTACAGTGGTTTTCTAGGTGTCTCTCACCACAAGAAGTACTTAACATCTGAAGTCCTTTCTAACTGTAAAGACAAAAGCTTTTATTTTGGACACTATGTGAGAAAGACTTGCCTGTTGAGATTCTTGGTGAAAGAAGGTATTCAGAAATTGCTCCTGGTAAATGGGAGAGGACTAAAGCACCGTTCCCTCACCACAAGAGCAACTCTTCCCTGTGCTGTGGGTGGCTGCTCTTTGAGATGCTGGGGAGGACAATCTCCTCCAGAGCTGGAGAATACCAGAGCTTCCTCTAGAGCTGGCTCAAACCAAGAAAACCAGGTTAAAAAAAAACAAACTTAAAGATCAAAGTGAAAATCCTATTCTTTTAACCATGCCTTCCTAATAATACATAATTGCACTAATACATAACTGCTTCCTAGTAATACATAACTGAAATTAAAAATTCCTTTGGGAGACAGAGGGATGTAAAACTCTGCTTTGGACAGTTCAGAATTTTTATGGGCTTAGACACACGAGGTGCACACAAAGAGCAAGGGAAGATAAACAAGAAGTAATGAGCTTAAAATTCAACAAGAACAAGTTAGGTTTGACAAGAGGACAAACTTTTTAAAGCTAAGACCACATATCACTTGGGAATTTGAGTTTGTCATTGTGGGGTGTTTTTTAGAACAGGCAAACGTGTCAAGAACAACATGGATGACGTTCAGCCTTGTCTTCAATGTCTTCTTGAAGTCTTTTCCAGACTTCCAGACTTATATTCCTCTAATTCTGAGATGTCACATGGACACATGTAAAACTACATCAGAAAGACATCAGTGAGATTACAAAGCAGGCTTCAAAATGTTCATAAAAACTAGACTTTATGCTTCTCTGTGCAATTTTCCTATCTTTAGCCCCCTGCACACATGCATGATGGGACAGCCGGCAGTATTATTATTGCCTGTCTGACATTTTCAGTAATAGCAGTAGCATCGGGGCTGGTTTGTGTCCAGCTGTTCACTCCTAAGTCTTTTTTCTGTCCTTTACTAATATTCATCAGATGGACTTACAAGGAGGGACTCAGCTTGTCCTGAATGTCCATATTTTGGCCTCAGACACCCTCCTGTGGCAAGCAGGCCTGCTTAGACACCCCATCACCCATCCCAGCAGTGTGTCCAACACAGAGGAGAACCGTCAAGAGGACTTCAGAGTTGGGGAGGCTGCTGCAGGATACAGCCTGAGCTTTTCTATACAGAACTACAAATTCACACCCAGAATCTGGTGTAGGTAACAGTACTGGGAATATCCAAGCTGTCTGTCTTTGATAATACATGAGTGTCTGAAATTCAGATCCACACAGGGAGAGGAGGAACTACAATAGCACGGTGTACAGACACAGGGGCTAAATACCATCTCTCTTTCTACTCCAGACCTAAATGAGGATCAAAGGGTAAACTGACCTTTGCAATGCATTGTCAATGACTGGTCTGGATCTGCTACCAAACCAGATTAGTTTGTCCCTCAGTCTCAGGCTTGTTCTGCTAGATGTTACGGTGGGATGGATTTAAGACAAGTTTCGGAGTAGATACAAAGGTAATCATGTTTCACCTCCTTGCTGCTAAAGGTGAGACTAAAGGTGTTTGAATGATACAAAGAGACTGAAGAGATGCTGTAGACCTTTTGCTGAGGTGATCTTTGATTTGGGTCTCCTTCTGCAGAGCTTGGACAAAGACCATCAGTTCTACCATGTGCTTGCCTTGTGACAGGTCAAGACGCCCGCCGATGTCCATGACTTGTATGTGTAAGCACACAGCTTTGCTTGATTGTCTGTAACAAAAATGCCCTCTGAAATAGAAGAAATTTTAATTGCTTTTTCTACCAGCAAGAGAGGGATGAATGAGATTACAGAAACTAGAAGGACTGCCCAGTTTGCCAGGCAAAATCTTTGAAAGATTTAATCATGTATTAGTATTGTTTCAGTCAAAACGGTAAAGGTGCAATAGCAATTCTGTTACATCTCTATAAATTTTCTAAATTTGTATGGGTGTGAAGATTGTATCTATGGTTTCACAACTAGCTAGAATCTGCAGTGCCTCAGAGGAACCACTTTGTCAAAGTGATGACTGCTTAGATGACGGGTTATAATCTGAGTCAACACTTCCCCAGATACAGAGATGAAGAAGACACTACAATAATTGTCAAGAATTTATGATCTCAAAATTAGTGGTTTAACTCCCCTTTTGCAGCTATTAGCTCCTTTTTTGCAGCTCCATTTTTACACTCAGCTCTGCTTCATTTGGTGCAAACTTAATAGGCAACTCTTCCATTTCTTTTTCTGCTCCTCATTGTTACATGTGCATTAACAGAGACAGGAGCCTTGAGGAAAAAACTGTATGTGATGACATAACTAAAGACTGTATCATAATTTACAATGCCAGAAGGCAATGTTTTGAAGTTGATTGACATCCTTAATTCTGGCATTTATCAGCTTTTAAGTGCTTGATTCTACAACCGTAAAATGTTCTTTCAGGTTGTTTGGATTATTTATTTATTTATTTATTTTTAAATGTAATATTCTAGGTCTCAAAAAAAACCCACCCTCCCTTCGCCCTCCATGGTTCATCAGGTGCCATCATGCTGACATTCACCGGAGTCGGGGGAAGGACTGGACTCTATTGATGCAGGCTAGGGACCAACCACTATTAAAGCTAAAAGAGAAAGCAGCAGTGGGAGTAAACTGTCATCTTCTACTGCAGCTAGGTAGAGGTGAGAAAACTTCACCAGCGATTTTCACAGACATTTACTGACTTCAAAGGAATAATGAGCAATAGAAATGCTGGGAGTCAACCAGACTGCAATGGGCACAAAACCAGGGCTCACTCCTTCTTCCCCTTCCTCTCTGACTTCTCCCAGCCTCTTTCCTACTTCTGACACTTCACCTAATCCCATCCTTCTCCCCTAGACAGTCTGGAATACAGCTGCTCAACACACAGCAGAAAAATATCTGGTGTCAAATTATGCATGTGGGCATTTAATGATTCCCTGGATGGACAGACTGAAGAACAGCAAGACAGACAGACAAATAGATAAAAGCTCCTAAATAGGTGGACCAGCACAAGCAGAGATATGCTTTTCTTTGAACTGCTAAATATCTGATAACAGATTTCATATTCTCACTGTGTTCAAAAACTGCATGAAAAATATTTAGGGACATGTTATACTCAATTTACAAAATCTAGAGTCAGCACTTGTTCACACACATCAAAGCCCCATATAAACATGGGCACATTTGACTCCATAGTACAGATGCTAATGACTTTTTTTTCTGTAGAGGTCTTTTTGGTCACTCATGTGGTGGAGAAGATAATTTTCAAGAAGCACAGTAAGTAAATTCAGTAAGGCCCAAGGAAGTGGGTATTGTCATCTGTTAACTGCCATGTTGAGCTTTGAAGTTAGGAGAAGCCACAGTGCTCACCACACCGCCATGGTCAATTTTTGAGTGGTAATGTCTTCCTCCAGATGTCATTATGTCAACCACTGTAATAATGTGCTCTCTCTCTAGCTTTGAAGGTTTTTTTCCGATCTGTGTCTAGGATTTTTAGTCATGGACCTTAGGGGAACAACTGCCAAAAACTCATTGTGAAATTTTGCAGGATCAGATTACTGTGGTGGAGAGAGGGTGAGAGTCCAAGACAACTTTAGACAAATCTGTCTAACTCAGTTTATTTGATACAGGTTTTCTGATTGCACAAAGCTTTATTTCCCTGTCAATAAGAAAATATTACTGCTTAATAACAAGACAATTATATGGCTGTATTCTGGCTCAACAGAATGGACCTTGTAGCAAAATTATTTTGTTCCCTTAAGGTAGTAATCTTCTATTAATATGAAGGTACAGTGTAAAAAAGATCTTTGTAAGAATGATGCTTTATGAATGACTAAATGTTCATCAACTATTTATTACTCAGATATCATGTACTGACAAGACATCATGGCTTATGCTCTAATGCTTTTTATCCTTTATCTCTTTAACCTTTTTATCCTTGGAGTAACATCCTTTCAGGTCTGTTATAGTTGTGAAATGAAAATTAGCTCGCTTAGATCTTCATTGTCTCAACTAAAATATGATCCAGAGCTAGCCAAAACCCCTGTGTAACATCCATTAGTATATTACCCTTACAGTGCTACTTAGCCATGGTCAAACAGGAAGACTGTGAGATGACCAGAAACTGAATTTATGTATCCTATACCCAACTCCATTGCCTTGACCACAACACCATTTTTCTCTTAAATCAGTCACATTTGGTTTTGGTTATCCAAAATCTCATTGATGAGGTTTTGCATAAGCAGAAAAGTGCCAGCATTAGGCTAAAAGTAGCAGTCAGCTGCACTATTCCGATCCTAATGGCTTCTGTGGGCTTGAATTGGTATTAATGAGGGCAGGATTTGCTCTTCTATTACTTGGCCTACAAAAGGATTTCAGTATGCAGTGCTTGAGAGGTATGGATAAGGGGAGAAGGTCAAGGTATGGATTTGTGCAAGTCAGCTACTTGGTCTTTTTGTTCAGGTTTTTTTCAGGTGGTAAAATCTCATGGTCAGTCATTCCTCAAATATTGATCTTGCATCAACTCTTTTCAGGATAACAAGTGCTGCATATTGTTAACAGCAATTCATCTATAGTCATATGTTTCAGTCAAGGCTTGTATGAAGCCCATATAAGGAGGTTCTCCTTGAACTCAGGTGACCGTGGTCTGTAGGTGGGGAGAGAGTTTGGCTTCCAGGCTAACTGCCTTCAGGAAACATGCTCTGGCAATCTATGAGGAATGAACAATTTTTAATTCAACAAATCTTGGTAATTTGCAGCTAAGAACTACCTGAAAGAGATTTTGGTGAGTTTATACCTATTTTTAATCACTGTAGAAGCTCAGGAGAATTCCAGAAGTAAGATCAAAATTGGTGTGCAAGTCTTCAAGGCAGAAAAATGAGACGATGCAGATAGCTAACTGGATAGCTAAGACTGATACGATTTCAATTCATGGCAAAATTAAAGGAATGCAGAAAAGTGATTCAATAAGTAAAGAATTTAGAAATAAGGTGTAATTGGGGCCAGTCAGTAAGTTCAAATTAACCTGATTCTCTTTTGAAACAACACATTTGGTCTATAATATCTTCTGAGATATATGAGGTATATAGGTTTGTGTAAGGCCAGTTGACTGTGCCGCCATTCTCCTTCAACCATGAGCATTGCACAGTCTCAAGAGCACATTTGTGAAATGGGTTAAGAAATTATTACCTAAGCAATCTCAGAAATAAGAATGTCAACAGGAAATCAGTTTTGAATATGGTGCATCCACTGGGCTCCTACAGGGATTGGTGTAATGTGTCATGTCATTCAGTGCTTTGATCATTGTTCTGAAAACGAATATAAAAATTGCTGCTCATAAAATCTTCAGTTTACACAAAGTTTTACAGGTGGATAAATAATAAATGACAACAGGGCCTCAATACCGAATGATTTGGATCATTCAGTAACCTCATCCCAGCCAAACAAAAGATGGTTTAGCAGATACAGATGTGCGTATGGCTCTAGAAATAAGTTGTGCTGACTGTGCACAACGTCTTCAGAGCAGCAACAGATGCTTTTCTGGAAAATATGGGTAGTCACATGAAAGTTATGCTTTGGCCAGGCAAGACGTGACCCAGGACAGGGGTGATGAAGTAAACTGTAACAGTCTGTTATGTACAGTGGGTAAGATCACATTATTTCAAAGTTTTCAGTTTTAAACCACAAGGACCAAGTTCACCTGACCACAGGTATACACTTAAAATATAGACCTTTGCATAGAAATAGTTACTATGGACTCTTCTTATAGTCGCAGAATCATAGGATCATAGAATCATGGAATGGTTTGGGTTGGAAGGGACATTTAAAGATCATCCAGATCAATTCCCCTGCCATGGGCTGGGACATCTTCACTAGATTCAATTGCTCAAAGCCCCATCCAGCCTGATCTTGAACACTTCCAGTGATGGGGCATACACAACTTTTTGGGGCAACCTGTTCCAGTGGCTCATCACCCTCATCATAAAAAATTCCTTTCTTATGTCCAATCTAGATCTACCCTCTTTCAGTTTAAAACCATTGGCCCTTGTCCTGTCACTACAGGCACTGGTAAAAAGTCTTTCTCCACCTTTCTTATAAGCCCTCCTTACATATTGAAAGGCCACAAGGTCTCCCTGGAGCCTTCTCTTCTCCTGGCTGAACAACCCCAGCTGTCTCCACAGTCAATAAGGACAAATGCTTTTTAAAGTCATGATATATCTCTTCCAAATACAGATAACAAAAATAAGCTAGATGAAGCGATCCCCAAGAGATTCTATTTCTTTCCTTTGCTTATAGAAAACGCCTGGGGTGACTATCCTAGATGCAGATATTCTCACTGTAGCTTTCTAAAGTTATACAAGATGAATCCCACCTCAAGTGACAACAAAGGAAACAAATTCCCTTGAAGTCAGGAGACATTAACGTATCTCTTACTAAATTATACCTTCAAAACAGCGTATGTCAGGAATAACTCAATTCACTGTTAAAGAATCTCAAATTCAACTGACAACTTATTTTGGAAGATAGCCTGAGAAATGATGAAAGGGCCCAGATTTCAGAAACAGTTTGTCCCATTTCACAATGCACTTTTTGAATCACAGACTGTGTACCCTTCAGGTGAGGTTTACTTAATCAGCAGCCACCTTCAAAGTCTCATATTTCATTTATATCATGATATTGCAGATTGAGTGAAAAAGGTTTTCATGGTATTAATGCCATTAGTTTTGTCTTAAAATTCATTCTTCAAAGTGAAGTTCAACAATAACATCAATTCATTCGATTGTTGGAGACTTCAGCGTGTCTTTATCACAAACTCAACCGCATCTGTCCTTCAAGCGAGTCTACTGACATTTCCAATGATGAGGAAGGGAGAATGGCAGGCCTGTTCACCCCTACGTGTCTGGCTTGCCTCCCTGACGTGACATCATTGCTCATGCCCTACTCCAGCATAATCGAGCAGGTCAGTAGTTATTCCAAGCTTCACCCATTCCAGATTCCACCCTTAACCCTCCAAAATGAGTCTTTTATAGTTAAATGATTCACTTATTAGGTAAAATAAACATGAAAATAATGTCAAATTAAAATAAAGCAAAGTAGCATGAAGTTAAATTCAGACTGACATTGAGCAAACAGTCTGGCTGGAATCATTATACCCTTTTGGAAACAGGCACGGATATCGGAGCATGGATCCAATTAGTTTCAACTGGGAGGACCCTTCCTGTTCCTGGCTCCCTGAAGCTTAAATCTCACAGTTTAGATGTTAATTTAGAGTTAGGGACAACTCTCTTGCAGTTGCCGTCTGCAGGAACTCAAGAAACCTACAAACTGGGTTCTGAGGCCAAAACAACAAAAGAAAAGTATTGAAAAGTATGCAATTTATCGTTCGCAAAGATCTTTAAGACCCTGATCATGTAAATGCTCAGCAGGCCTTGGCTCCTATGAAAGCTTGGAGAGAGAGCCAAACCCAAGCCAGGTTCACCAAGTCCAAGCACTGGCCTGCATATCTGGAGCCAACAGGCAGGCCAACGTACACAGAAGAAAAACGAGTGGAAAGGGATGTGCGAGGGCTGCTCTGCGACTGCTGTAGAGAAGTGCTAGACTGTTCTTTCTGGTCTGCTGTTTTTAACTGGGCTCCACAAGTGGTTTAGTTAGATGCACTACCAGACCACTGCTACAACCACTCATTGGCTTTTCTGCTACTGCTCCTTACCTCAGTCCAGCAGATATGAAACAATATGCAAAGTGGTAGGAAAGAGCAAGTAAGCAGTATGGAGTAAACTTTTGGCTGTAGGCAACTTTCTGCCTTTCAAACATAAGC